>NC_086317.1:209074325-209374325 GCF_036172605.1 Pelobates fuscus | reverse complement strand
CTGAGATGGAGACCGGCAAGGAGGTTGGGGGGGGGATCCATTACTTCTTGCCCCCCCCAGCCATGGCAGGGGGAACTCGGGGGGAATGAGGAGGGCATTTGGGGACGGCAGAGTGCCTGCAGGAACAGTGGGAACATTGTTCCCACGCGTTCCTGCAGGACTCACAGGCGTGCCGCGGGGATTAGGGTGTGCCCATGCACACCCAGCACACCCCGTGTGCACGCCTATGAATGAAATATTTAATTAAATGATTATTTGAATAAACTAAACTGAGTGGACAGACATTATAGCTTTCTAATTTAACCTGAATCCTATTTTTATATAAAAGTAACATTTTATTATTGCTTTGTGTATGGGGGAATTTATGTTCTTATCAGTTTTGAGAATAACGCGTCCTAGTCCGAGACTCTAGTTATTAATTATGAAATTATATCTCTCCCACTCCCTGTCTCTCCTTTAGGTATAGTCTAATTCTAGAGGTACATACCTTTATTGCAGCTTGAAATCCAGAATTATTTCAGCTCTGCGGTTGGGATAGATGGAACTCTCCTGCAGCCACGAGAATGAAATGGAATGAAATATTTAATTAAATGATTATTTGAATGAACTAAACTGAGTGGACAGACATTATGGCTTTCTAACTTAATCTGAATCCTATAATTATATAAAAGTGACATTTTCTGATTGCTTTGTGTATGGGGAAATGAATGTTCTTTTCGGTTTTAGTAATAATGCGTTCTGTCTGAGACTTTAGTTATTAAAGGACCACTATAGTCACCCAGACCACTTCAGCTCAATGAAGTGGTCTGGGTGCAAGGTTCCCCAGGTTTTAACCCTGCAGCTGTAAACATAGCAGTTTCAGAGAAACTGCTATGTTTACATTGCAGGGTTAATCCAGCCTCTAGTGGCTCTCTTCCTGACAGCTGCTAAGGCGCTTCTGCAACGCTGAAAGCTAAAATCGCATTGAGCACGCAGAACGTCCATAGTAAAGCATTGAGAAATGCTTTCCTATGGGTAGTTTGAATGCGTGCGCGGCTCAGCCCGGGCATGCGCATTCGGCTCCACTCGGGAGCTGACGTCGTTGGCAGGGATGTATTAGCCGCGAGGCAAACTAGGCATTTTGCTTGGGTGGCAATTTCAAGGGGGCGGCAAAAAACTCCGCCCCCAAATATCCAGGCAAATACCTTGTTAGCCTGGCGGCTAACAAACAATCCTGGCACGCAGGCAGCTAACTAAGAATCCTTGCGGGTGGCGCTGGTGATGGAGCACTGATTAGTGAGCTCTCTGCTCAGCTCCCTCGCGCGCCGCAAAGTGATGCCGGGAGCTGGAATATGATGTCATCTGTGTGTCTGGCTGTCTGTGTATCTGAGTGATTGTGTATGTATGTCTGTCAGTGTATATCTGAGTAAGTGTGGCGTGTCTGGCTGTCAGTGTGTGTATGTCTATCAGTTTGTATGTGAGTGATTGTGTATGTATGTCTGTCAGTGTGTATCTGAGTGATTGTGTTTGTCTGGCTGTCAGTGTGTGTATGTCTGTCAGTGTGTATGTCTGTCAGTGTGTATCTGAGTGATTGTGTGTCTGGCTGTCAGTATGTGTATGCCAGTGTGTATGTCTGGCTGTCAGTGTGTGTCTGTGAGTGAATGTGTTTTGTGGGTCAGTGAGTGAGTATGTGTCGGTCAGTGAGTGCGTGCGTCTGTCAGTGTGTGCGTCTGTCAGTGTGTTTCCAAGTAATAGTGTGTGTATGTCATTGTATGTCAGTTTATATGAGAGCATGTGTCTGTCAATGAATGTATGTGTCTGTCAGTGAGTGTGCGTCTTTCAGTGAGTGAGCGTCTCTCAAAGTGCGGCCTTGACAGGAAGGGGTGGGGAAATTTAAATTGGGGGGGTGCCCAAGCACCGTCCTGCCTAGGGCAGCCCAAATCCTTAATACACCACTGGTCGTAGGGGGAGAAGAGGTCACCAGCGCCGAGGGAGCCCGGCGCTGGATAAAGGTAAGTGGCTGAATGGATTTTAACCCTTTCAGCCCAGCGGGAGGGGGGCCCTGAGACTGACACTATAGTGGTCCTTTAATTATGAAATTATATCTCTCTCCAACCCACGCCCCTGTCTCTCCTTTAGGGTATAGTATAATTCTAGAGGTACATACCTTTATTGCAGCTTGAAATCCATAATTATTTCCACTCTGCAGTTGAAATATGTTAAAATCTCCTCCAGCCATATCGGTATGAACTGAGAATGGAACACAATCTGATATTTAATGGTTAGGATTATTTGAATAAACTAAACTAAGTGGACAAACACTATACCGTTTAACATGTAATATATTAACCTATATAAAATCATGATGGATTTATTTATTTCAATAACTCTCTCTATTTCCTCTGGAAGGTAAATAGTGTATAGGAATAATTCTAGAAGGTACCTTACCTTTTTTGCAGGTTGAAGTCAGATCCAGCAGCCATTTTGCTGAACTTCATTTACATTATAACTACTGCCCTGCACATGGGACAGGTGCAATGTCCCTGCAGCCACATCTGAATGCACTCAATATGAAATTTGTGACCACAGTGCAACAGCATGATTTCCTCTCCAGGGTCAAACGCACTCAAGCAAATGCTGCATTCATCCTGGTCCTCATCTCCCTGGGCTTCCTGTGGAATATGTTGAGGAGGGTCCTCATTTTGTTGAATACGTTGGGGAGGGTCCTCATTTTGAGCAAGAGGAGGCTCATTGTTATCCACATCTTGAGCATTAGCAGGTTGAGAAGGTTCTTGAACAGGCACAGGCTGGCGATTTTCTTCATTATTCTCAGCCGGCTGGTTTCCTATATTGTCCTGTACACCAGCAATATAATTGATAGGAGGAGGTGGCACATCATCACGATTTAAGGGAGATCTGCTTCTCCCTGGTCTTTGCCTATCTTCTCTTTCACTTTCCGATCTGTCTCTGCGCCTGCGAGTCCTTAAATACCATCTTCTTGCTCTGTCTGTTACTCTTTCAGTTCCCTGTGTTGGGGAATTTTCTTGCCTTTCTCTCCGTCCTATTCCCTGACTTTGTCTGTTATTTCTGGTGGGGCGTCTTTCCGGGACATGAGGACTCCGGCTTCTCCGACCCCTCCTTGTTTCTTGCCTTGCCAATGGCGTTCGAGATCTGTTTGTTCTTTGATTAGCTTGCCTTCCCCGAGACCCTAATGAAAAAAGTATAATCAAAGAGTTACTGCCAAACCATGTCAATCCTATGGACCTACAATGTGCTGATGACTTGAAAACAGGACATGTTATGACATTTGATCTTAAAGCCTCAGATTTTGGTTATAGCACAGCACAATGTTGGATTTTTAATGAATTTAAGATTGTGCTGTGGTTAAAAGGGGACAAGATTGTTTTGGAGTTATGTCAGTTGTTTTTTTCTTAACTTTCAAGAGCATTTTCTATTTATTGGTATTTTATGACCTTTTCTGAGGGGAGAAAACAAGTGTGGATGTACTTCACAGAGTTTAACATCAGTCTGAAACACATTCTCCTGAAATATTGTTCAAAGGTTTTGCATGTCTTCTTCGTAGTGCTCTTAAGAATGTTCTCTATAGGAGAGAGTTATAGCACCTGTGTTCCTTTTACATGAAATGTGTCTGGTGATTATGATACCGTGTGGTGCGTTCAAGCGAGCCTGTGTAATGCTTGTATGCTTTGTTTGTAGTGTATTTGGTGTCTGTGTAAGAATAGTATGCTTTGTTTGTAGTGTATTTGGTGTCTGTGTAAGAATAGTATGCTTTGTTTGTAGTGTATTTGGTGTCTGTGTAAGAATAGTGCAAATGTGGAGCTATCACTTACTTGATCGGGAAGCTGCTTCCTCCTGTCTATTACGGACTCTTTGGCTTCTTCTCCTTTGCCCACCGTCCATAATCAGTCAATAAATCAATAAATGGTCACTTCAGTTAGGAACAGTGCCAAACACAGGTCACTATTACAAGCCTATCTGAGCTCTGTGCAGATGGTAACATGCATGGGGTTTGTACAGGTAATAATGATGTCACTGGCTGACATCACAGTGAGATATGTCAGGTGATTACACTGTGTGTCTGAATATGGCAGGCAGCTCTTGAAAATGAAAAATAAGCAGTCATCATTTTATAATATTGGCCAACTGTCCTATTTCCATTATTGCATTTTTTTTTTCATAAAACTGTGGATTGTGGAATATCACAAGTTAGACCAAAATAGTAAAATTGGAAAAATTCTCAAATTCATGGTTTCATCTTGGCTTGGCATTTTAACTTCCTTGATGCAATAATGTATCCTTTAGACCAGAGAATAACCCTGTTTCTTTATTTTTTAGGCTATCTGACATAACCTGTGATAATTAGCCTCACTGATTAGTGCTTTTCTTAAGGCTACATAGCTGTTCAGTCCCAATCCATTGAGTTCCCTTCGCATTGTGCGTGTGGAAATGCACTTTCACTAATAAACATGGACCTGAGTTTCACTGTTGTTTTTCTACGATTTGATTTAACCAAACGTTTAAGGGATTGCCGATCCCCATCAATCAGGATTTTTTTTCCGACTACATTTCTTCCTCGAAGACGATGGTTCCCCACTATCCTTCCCGTTTTTAATAATGCGTTGGACAGTTCTTAACCCAATTTTAGTAGTTTCTGCAATCTCCTTAGATGTTTTCTCTGCTTGATGCATGCCAATGATTTGACTCTTCTCAAACAGACTAACATCTTTTCCATGACCACGGGATGTGTCTTTCGACATGGTTGTTTAAGAAATGAGAAGCTACTCATTGAATCATTTGGGGTTAAATAACTTGTTGCCAGCTGAACTATAATCGTCCATGCAGTAACTATCCAATAGGAGGCTCTTACCTATTTGCTTAGTTAAATCCAGATGGCGACTTCTTTTTTGGCCAGGCAGTGTATAATCATACACCAGACCATTCGAACACTAATGATAGGTATAAAATGGTTTATCTAATTTGTTTGGATTTTTTTACTTCCATCTATTCCTCCACCACCCCGCACCCTGCCGCCGAGACCAGCTCTAGATTCTGAGAAGTGGTGAGAAAAAATGCAGAGCTTCACTGAGTTTGAATGTGAAGTGAGGACTGAAGAACAGAGATGGAGATTGAACAGTTTTATGAAGGTATTTACAGCCAGGAGAAGCATAGCAAAGAGGGAGACAGGGGGCCGGCGGAAGACTCGTCATGTGTTGAATATAATTGGAAAATTTAGCAACCAAATTCTATCACCCAAAATATTAATAACTGTACATTAAATTATACAATGGAGATTGAACAGTTATATGAAGGTATTTACAGCTAGGAGAAGCATAGCAAAGAGGGAGACTTTGCTATGCTCCTCCTAGCTGTAGACTAGCCATGTGTTTAATACAGTGGCGTCGCTATGGGGGGGGCCAGAGGGGGCCATGGCCCCCCCTACATCATGTTGTGCCCCCCCTTGGGCCCCCTCAAATGCTAGCAACCTGCTGGCCATGTGTTTAGATTATATTCCCTCGGGCTGTAACAGTGTGTGACAGCCCGAGGGAATGCAGGACAGTGCAGTTCAGCACTGACAGGCTCCCCGGCACAGGCCCCGCCCCCCAATGAAGCCCCGCCTCTCACACATAAGCCCCACCCCCACCGTTAAGCAGCAGCCCATGCTGCTGCTGCAAAGGCCACAAGATAGCTGACCCCCATCAACAGGTAGGATTGATGTGTGTGTGTGTGTGTGTGTGGACTCAGCAGTCTGTGTGTCTGTGTGTGTGTGTGTGTCTGGACTCAGCAGTCTGTATGTGTGTGTGTGTGTGTGTGTGTATGGACTCAGCAGTCTGTGTGTGTGTGCGTGTGTGTGTGTGTGTCTGGACGTCTGGACTCAGCAGTCTGTATGTGTGTGTGTGTGTATGGACTCAGCAGTGTGTGTGTGTGTGTGTGTATGGACTCAGCAGTCTGTGTGTGTGTGTGTGTGTATGGACTCAGCAGTCTGTGTGTGTGTGCGTGTGTGTGTGTGTGTCTGGACGTCTGGACTCAGCAGTCTGTATGTGTGTGTGTGTGTATGGACTCAGCAGTGTGTGTGTGTGTGTGTGTATGGACTCAGCAGTCTGTGTGTGTGTGTGTGTGTCTGGACTCAGCAGTCTGTGTGTGTGTGTGTGTGTATGGACTCATCAGCAGTCTGTGTGTGTGTGTAAGGACTCAGCAGTCTGTGTGTGTGTAAGGACTCAGCAGTCTATGTGTGTGTATGGACTCAGCAGCCTGTGCGTGTGTATGGACTCAGCAGTCTGTGGGTGTATGGACTCAGCAGTCTGTGTATGCGTGTGTGTGTGTGGGGGTGTATGGACTCAGGAGTGTGTATGTGTGTGTGTGGACTCAGCAGTCTATGTGTGTGTGTGTGGACTCAGCAGTATGTGTGTGTGTGTATGGACTCATCAGTCTGTATGTGTGTATGGACTCAGCAGTCTGTGTGTGTGTATGGACTCAGCAGTCTGTATGTCTGTCTGTGTGTGTGTGTGTGTGTGTGGACTCAGCAGTCTGTGTGTGTGTGTGTGTCTGGACTCAGCAGTCTGTATGTGTGTGTGTGTGTGTGTGTGTATGGACTCAGCAGTCTGTGTGTGTGTGCGTGTGTGTGTGTGTGTCTGGACGTCTGGACTCAGCAGTCTGTATGTGTGTGTGTGTGTATGGACTCAGCAGTGTGTGTGTGTGTGTGTGTATGGACTCAGCAGTCTGTGTGTGTGTGTGTGTGTGTGTGTCTGGACTCAGCAGTCTGTGTGTGTGTGTGTGTGTATGGACTCATCAGCAGTCTGTGTGTGTGTGTAAGGACTCAGCAGTCTGTGTGTGTGTAAGGACTCAGCAGTCTATGTGTGTGTATGGACTCAGCAGCCTGTGCGTGTGTATGGACTCAGCAGTCTGTGGGTGTATGGACTCAGCAGTCTGTGTATGCGTGTGTGTGGACTCAGCAGTCTATGTGTGTGTGTGTGGACTCAGCAGTATGTGTGTGTGTGTGTATGGACTCATCAGTCTGTATGTGTGTATGGACTCAGCAGTCTGTGTGTGTGTATGGACTCAGCAGTCTGTATGTCTGTCTGTGTGTGTGTGTGTGTGTGTGTGTGTGTATGGATTCAGCAGTTTGCGTGTGTGTATGTGTGTGTGTATGGACTCAGCAGTCTGTGTGTGTATATGGACTCAGCAGTCTGTGTGAGTATATGGACTCAGCAGTCTGTGTGTGTGTGTGGATTCAGCAGTCTGTATGTTTGTGTGGACTCAGCAGTCTGTATGTTTGTGTGTGTGTGTATGGACTCAGCAGTCTGTGTGTACGTGTATAAATCAGCCTGTGTGCATTCAGTAGTCTGTGTGCATTCAGAAATCTCTGTGTGTGTGTGTTTATGTATTCAGTGTACTGTGTGTATGTACTCAGCAGTCTATCAATAATTAGAATTTGCCCGGGGGCCCTTAACGCTGTTAAGATGGTACTGCTTGTGTGTGTCAGTGAGCTTCTATTTAGTGAGCATGTGTGTGTCAGTGAGCTTGTCTTTAGTGAGCTTGTGTGTGTCCCTGAACTTCTTTGTAGTGAGCCTTGTGTTTATACAAGTGAGTTTGTCTGTAGTAAGCTTGTGTGTAAGTCAGAGAGTTTTGTCTGTCAGTAAGCCTATTTGCGTATGTCAGTGAGCTTGTGTGCTTATTGTACAATATATACATATTGACTTGTAGAAATGGCATACATTTTTTTCCAGGGCTGCTTTGGATTTTCAGTTTGGCTCTGCCAGCGAGTGCGCTTTACAGCTGAATCATCTGTGTGAGCTGCCGCACACTTTAGCCCTGTTACACACGTCTGGGAGCTGCTGTTGACAGGTACTAATAGTCTAGAGATTGGGACATGGGGTATATGCTCAGCTATCTGTATAATACTATAGTGCTGTTCTCTGTATAATACAGATCTGTGTATGTATAATATCCCGGGATAGTCAGTGTTCCCGTATAGTGCTGCTCTCTGTCTTGGGATATTATACACAAATAGACCTGTATTATACAGAGAGCAGCACTATACAGGGAGTACTGACTGTCCTGGGATATTATACACACAGCCATGTATTATACAGAAAGCAGCACTATACAGGGAGCACTGACTGTCCCAATTTATTATACACACAACCCTGTATTATACAGAGAGCAGCACTATACAGGGAGCACTGACTGTCCTGGGATATTATACACACAGCCATGTATTATACAGAGAGCAGCACTATACAGGGAGCACTGACTGTCCCAATTTATTATACACACAACCCTGTATTATACAGAGAGCAGCACTATACAGGGAGCACTGACTGTCCCAATTTATTATACACACAACCCTGTATTATACAGAGAGCAGCACTATACAGGGAGCACTGACTGTCCCAATTTATTATACACACAACCCTGTATTATACAGAGAGCACTGACTGTCCAGAGATACACAGACAGTAATTGATAGCTGTGCTGCAAAATGTCCTTGGAATTTTTTTCAAATGTTGGAAACTATGGCACTGTATCAACGGAAATGTGTTTGGTTTTTTAATAATCCCTGCTGGAAAATAATGAATCCTCCACCAGGGATTATAAAAAAAACACATTTTGTCAGGGGCGGGGCTTAACATGCGACAGGGGCGGGGTAAAACTGCAGCGAGGGCGGGGTTGAATGTGCCCCCCCTACTTTTGTCCCTGGCCCACCATGTGCCCCCCCCCCACCTAAAAATGAATCCTAGAGACACCACTGTGTAACACTTTTTTGACTGTAAAATAATAGTGTTATAGTGTAATTTAGAAATAAACAAAGATGTTTAAATGTCTATCTGTTCCTGTCCAAATTAGAGAAAATTGAATTGCGTATATACGCTGAAGTAATTCAGACTGACACACGGAGTTCAGGTTAAAATAACTTCGAGGAAAGGGGAACTTTGCATCATCATTGATTATCGAGATATCAGAAAATAAACATCATTAATTGGATTAATTGTTAAGTGTTTGTGTCAGCAGTGACCACCCATCAATATGATTAATTGGCTCAAAAACTAAGTGGTTAGCTAAGTGTCCACCCACCGAGAGGTGTTATTGTTCTGGACACGGGTGTGGACAGAAGGCTCAAGCGCCATCTTTCCTAGCATGAGGTTTACTCGGTGGAAAGGGGGGCTTGAGTGTCATTTTACACAGTCAGTGATGTCAAGTCTTGTGGTCAGGTGCAAGGTTCTCTTATGAATAGAACATTTCATTAGTACAGTGTTCTCATGGCCTTCAGATTATACTATGTTGCAAGTTATAGGAAATTCAGCAATTCATGGGTTAGTCATGTCTTTATAGAAAATACAGTCTCTGTTCATTGTATTAAATGTGCTGGGAAACTCTGTCATGTAATATAGTTTAAAATGGATCAAAATGGAGGATCTGTCAGGTAATGGGGACAAAATGGAGGGTTTGTCACAGTGTGAGGTTAAAATGGAGTTAGTACAATAATTCAGTACAAGTTCAATAAAGATTTTTAATAATTCTACATCAGTCCCCCCTATGAAATGTTAGATTCTAAGAGATAAACTTTATTTGTTAATACCAGAAGACGTGTTAGCCCAAAGGCACAGAAACCCCGTGGCCGCTAGCTAGGTGTTAATGCAAAGTGCAACTCTGTCCCTAACTCTGACCCTAATAGGCTAACTCATCGTCAGCATGGCTCTCGAACACTTCACTCCCATGGGTGGCCCATGGTGGCTTGTCCACCACTTCTCCACACGGGGTCTTTACCATTCACTGACAGATGCTGTCCCTAATGTGGTCCCTTCCTAGAACTCTCGCACTTTATCAACAAAAGGGATAGTTTGCAGCGGTAAACAGGGTGAGTTGAGATCTTGGAAATCTTGGTCATCAACTTCGAGATGTGTGAAAGTGGGTGCCGCTTGGTCAACAGTCTTAATGAGGGATTTTCTCAGACAAGGGAGGACACAACAAACGAGAAGAGCAAAGATAAAAAGAAAAATTAGTATTGCTATACCAATATGCATTAAAGCCTTTTGCCATCCTGTCATCCAACCAAACCATCTGTCCCAGGGATCTTTTATCCCAGAATTCCTTTTTAACTCTTCAGAGAGTTCATTCAATTTTTCTATGGCTAAGGTTACTTTACCATTAGGGCCTGTGTTTTCTGGGATGTAAGTACAACATGTCATGGTGTCGGGCAGAATTTTACATACTCCTCCTTTTTCGGCTAGAATCATATCTAAGGCCATTCTATTCTGGAAGGCCATTTGGGATGTTGCCTGCAACTGTTCGGCTAATCCCTGGAGGGCATCCCTGGTGTAATTAACAAAGCGCTGTTGGTTATAATAAATGTAATTTATCCAATTTAAATTCTTGTTTGCGGTAACTATGGTAAAAAGTGATTCAAATCCTGCGGCAACTTCATCTCTTGCTTTAAATTCATTGGGCACCCCCCTAGGCACCCCAATGGCATCAATATAAATGTGAGGATCAAAACTTCCTTTTACTGGGGCTTCGCGCTTAACCTTGGCTGGGGTGTGTTTGGACTCATGGGTGTTGAGGTGTGTGTCAGAGATAATATGTATAGGCATGATGGCTTTAGCCAAAGTACAGTCCCCCCACCATTCTTTGTCCATTCTGGATCTTAGCTGTAAATCCCCACACAACCAGTAAATATCCCCTAATGACCTAGTATGGAACTGCAACAAGTTCATGGAGACATTTCTGTAGTTAGCACAATACCCCTTAGAGAAGTTACCCAAGAATTTACCAATTCCATCATAATTAGCATAACAAGTGTAATTACCTTTATATACGGTAATACCATCTGGGGGTTTGACATCTTTGGCTAGAAGAGGATACTCTACTGTCCAGGCTTTACAAATGGACCTGTTGAAATCGTAGTGATAGGCAAAAAGACTCAAAACACATTCTTCTATATCTACTGGCAGGGTTAAAGGCACGGTGCCCAGATGAGGCCGGGCACCGCCACACACATAACATGCGGTTTTGTTATGCTTGTTGGCATTATATTTCATCCATTCTAACCATAGGTTAACATCATTAAAACCTGTTTCAGCGGCCATGGTATCTTCAAAGGTGGGGTTAGCAATGGCCATCATGTCTTGAAAGGACTGGATGTGTGGTTTTAATGGATTAGGGACCATATGGGTGGCCCCTTGCCACTCAGAAGAGTTGCACATATCTTTAAGGTAGAAATGCCCTAACTTGTTATAGGAACCTTTTTTCCAATACATTCCCATTACATACTGGTCTGCATCTGTTGGACTTGGATGCTCAATATTTAGAATTAATTTCATTGGTGTACCTCCTCCGGGCTTTCTCAGAGTCATTCTTTGGAGAAGGGATCTACCATGATCATCTACTTTAGATAAGGCACTTTTTGGTTTGTAACCCCAGGCAGGCCCGGCATTCCATCCCGCCGCTCCCCAATGGTCACAATTGTGCCCCCATTGTTTGTCAACTACACAAACATATGGGTCTTTTGCATGAGGGATATCTCTATAGATATTCTGAATTTGTGATGTAGGGAACGGGCATTCTACGATGTCACAATAATCAAAGGTATAAGTAGCCACATGGGTACATGATGAATTATACCAGAAGGTGTACCCACTAACATCTTTGGTGATGGCTACCTGCTGGGCCTTAATTAGACTAATTAAGGAGATAATGTACCAGAGGTACATGGTTGTGCGGTATCTGCTTCCTCTGGGGCAGGAGACTTCTTGCAGTGGGAAGCGTGGATCCAATGTGGCCTGCCGGCCAATTTGACGGAGGTTGCGGTGATCAGGAGAACTTGGAATGGCCCGTCAAATCTTGGTTCCAGAGTGTTTTTCCGCACAAACTTCTTGACCAGAACCCAATCTCCGGGAAGCAGGTTGTGGGTACCTGTATCCAAATCGGGATCTGGAATTGAAGAGAAAACTTGGGCATGTATTTTGTTTAAGGCACTTGCAAGTTCAGTTACATAGTCTACTAAAACATCAGATTGAAGCTGTAACTGTTGCGGATAATAACAACCTAGTCTGGGTGCAGTCCCAAATAGAATCTCATATGGGGATAATGAGTGCTTCCCTCTAGGTGTGTGCCTAACGCTGAATAAAGCTTTTGATAGGCTTTCTGGCCAGGGCATCTTTGTTTCTTGTGACATTTTTAACATTCTGGCTTTTAGAGTACCGTTCATGCGTTCCACTTTACCACTACTTTGAGGGTGGTAAGGGGTGTGAAAGGCTAGGGTAACTCCCAGGGCAGTCCAAATTTCTTTAGTCACTGTTGCTGTAAAGGCTGGGCCCTGATCACTCTCAATGACTTCTGGAAGTCCAAATCTACATACAATATCTGCAAGTAGACGTTTAGCTGTTGTTTTGGCAGTGATATTAGCCACTGGGTAGGCTTCTGGCCAGCCTGAGAACATGTCCACTATTACTAGTGCATATTCATGAGGCCCACTCTTGGGCATTTGTATATGGTCAATTTGAATTCTCTGGAATGGGTACATGGGTTTTGCCAGGTGTTTTGAAGGCACCTTAATTGGTTTTCCTGGATTGCATTTTGCACAAATGACACAGGCTCTACAGAAGCTGTTGATCAATGTTGTGATTCCAGGTGCTTCATAATACTTTTGTATAAGGGCGGCCATTAGGTCTTTTGACAAATGTGCAGGTCCATGTGCCCATTGGACAACTGCTGGATATAAATTTTTCGGAAGGCAGAATTTAAAGTTGTTGTAGTATATCCCATCCTTTAGGATAGCGCCTTTCTTCTTCCATTTCTGGATTTCTTCGGGGGTAATTGCAGCTTGCTGTTCTCGCAAAATTCTCAGATCAGTAGGAAGGGTTTGCAAGGTAAAAACAGGAACTTCTTCTTGTCCGGACACTTCTTCATCCACTTCCTGCAAATCTCTGGCTGCTTGCTTAGCAGCCTGATCAGCCAAATGGTTGCCCTTTGCTTCATCTGTATCCAACTTCCCATGTGCCTTGACTTTCAAAACGGCCACTTCTTCAGGGAGTAGGAGGGCATCCATTAGTTCCTTGATTGCAGAGCTGTGTTTGACTGGTGTACCGGCAGTGGTAAGAAATCCTCTTGTCTTCCAAATGAGGCCGAAGTCATGTGCCACACCCAGAGCATACCTTGAATCTGTATAGATGTTGGCACGTTTTCCTTCGGAAATTTTGCATGCTGAAGTCAGGGCTTGTAATTCAGCTTCTTGCGCAGACATTGCAGGTGGTAAAGATGATGACTTGATAACTTCATCTGTTGTGGTTACGGCATATCCTGTATGGTATTTTCCTTCTTCATCAGCATACCTTGAACCGTCCACAAACAGGGTAAAATCAGGATTTGGTAATGGATTCTCATGCACAGTTGGTAAGTGTATTGTCTCCATTTTCATCTGTTCAAAACAGTCATGAGGCGTTTCTGGGTCATAATCATTCACTATGACCAGATCTTGAAATTCTTTTTCCAGGAAATGGCGTGGCCACGCTTCAAGAAGATCAGTTGTTGGGTATTTGGCAATGCCATTTTCCTGTAACTGTGATTCATCCATGGTGGCCCATAATTTTGCCATGGGCCCAAGATCATTCCATGATTTTGTCTTTAACTTGGTAACGGGAACATGTGGAATAGCAGTATCCCAATGGCGGTACAGTTAATTGAGTTCTGGGGGTAGTTGGATCAGGACCATGCTATTGCCTTCAGAGTCACAATAGAAATCTTGAGCAGTGAGCTTCACCTCTATCCAGTGATAAAGCTCATCTTCATACCAAGGTTCAGGAGTAATGTTTGGCTTGTACCACATGGTACAGAAGGCATAATCAGGGCCTTCACAGAGAGGTGTCTTTTCTTCATGAAATGTTAAATCTGGATGCATTCTCTTGATGCACCCACAGAGAAGGTAGATGTAGGTTTCATCCATGATAAACACATAGTAGATACCCCCCTCAGGGAGTGGAAGAAGAGTGGATGGATTAAGAACTTGACATCTTTGAATGGAAATGTTGTCAGGTAGAAGAAGATGACACTGTAGACGCAGGTGTCTGGCAGGAGACACGTGCTTGAGCTGGACTTGGTTGATAATGGCAGATATGTCATGAGGGGCCAAGACCACCAGGGGGTGGCCGAGGACCAGGTCTGCAGTTCTTTCAATAAGTTCTCTTGCAGCAAAAACGGCCCTAAGGCAGGAAGGGGCCCCTCTGGCCACAATATCCAGCTGGCAGGAGAAATATCCAATAGGCCTCTGGCGGCCTCGTAAGTCATTTGTTTGGGTAAGGACTCATGTAGCATGGCCTTGTCTTTCAGAGACAAATAATTTGAAGGGTTTAGTATAGTCTGGTAGGCCTAAAGCAGGAGCAGATGCAATGGCACGTTTCAGAGTGTGGAAATTGTCCAGAGCTTCATTGGTCAGGCAAAATGGGTCTGACTTGAATGCATCATAGAGAGGTTGCATAAGCAGAGAGGCTTCTGGGATCCATGCTCTGCAGTAGGAAATGAGGCCTAAGAAGGCGTGAAGAGATTTTGAAGTCCTTGGAGGTGGAATATCCAGAACTGCTCTGACTCGGTCCCGAGTGAGATGTCTGGTACCTTGAGATAGGCAATGACCAAGGAAAATTACTGAAGGTTGACAGAATTGTAGCTTGAGAAGTGAAGCTTTGCATCCTTGTTCTGCTAAATAGCAAAGGAGACTAATTGAACAGTCTTCAGTTGTGGGTATATCATCTCCACAGAGCAATAAATCATCCACATACTGGAGCAGGACAACTTCCGGGTGGTCTGCTTGCCATGGGTCAATGATGGAGCACATGGCTCTTGCAAATTGGCTTGGAGAGTTTTGTGCCCCTTGGGGCATGACAGTCCAGGTATACTGTTGCATCTCATGGGTGAAAGCAAACAGGTATTGACAGGTTGGATCCAGTGGAACACTGAAGAAGGCATTAGCCAGGTCAATGACTGTGAAGTATTTTGCAGATGGTGGGACTCCAGAGAGTAGAGTATGAGGGTTTGGCACAAGAGGGGTGTCCAGGACAGTTGCTTCATTGACAGCACGGAGATCCTGAACCATTCTGTACTTCTCTGGTTCACCTTTTGGAGTTTTCTTCTTCACAGGAAATAATGGAGTATTACATTCTGATTTACATTTCACTAGAGCACCCTTCTCCAAAAGTGCTTTGATTTGAATTGAAATAGCTGCAGCCTGGGCTGGTTTTAAAGGATATTGTGGTTTTCTTGGTAACTTAGCTCCTGGAATAAGCTTTACCACCACAGGTGGGACATTTAGGTGACCTATGTCCTCTGGGCCTGAGGACCATAATTTAGCAGGCACCTTTGTTTTTAACACATCTGGAAAGTTGGACCTCTGTTCCGCCGCTTCCCCACGGGGTTCTTCTAAATGCAGCATCAGAGGTAGGGAGCACAAGGCTGAGGTGTCTGATTCAGATAGAGGTGTAGACATTTCTACCTGTCCATCTGGAGTAAAGGTGATAGATGCCTGCAGGCGTGAGAGGACATCAGCGCCTAACAGGTTAATTGGGCATGTGGAGGATACCACAAAACGAGCAAGCAGGCTAGGGTAGTTGCCAACTCGTAATGGAGTTGTTAAAGGACTGTGTCTTGGCTGGCCATCCACTCCAACACAAGAGACATCAATATTTGACAGAAAAGATGGGTCTGGCAGGTCTTGCTCTCGTAGAACACTTCGGGCTGCACCTGTGTCAACAAGAAATGTGGTTGGTTGGCCTTCAATGGGTAAAGTCACTGTAGCAAGTGGCCCCCCCTTGTCCCCTGTAGACACTGCCATGACAGGGGTTACAGACACAGGCTTGCCAATTTCCTAATCATCAGGTTCCTCAACTATTGGAACCGTTGTTTCGGCCTTGGGGGCCGGAGCAGGCTTGGACGGCTTTCTGGGTTCTCTTTTAGGTTCTGGGCAATCACTTCTAAAATGTCCTTTAGCCTTGCAATTAAAACAAAATCCATCCTCTGGTTTAGTGCCCTTGGGAACAGGGGTAGTGCGGGACACCATGAGAGGAGCTGAACTGGGCCTTCTGGGGGTCTGGGCAGATTCCAGACCTCTAGCAACTAAGAGTAGAGTATCCAGAGGAACAACCTTATATTCAGGGCGTGCAGCAATGATTCCCTTGCGTATGGAGTCCTTAACACCTTGGACAAACGCACCTGACAGCATTTGTGAATGAATCTTGTCAGTAAGATCAAACCCCAAATCTGTAAACATTTGAAACAGTCTTGCATGAAACCTTTCCACTGATTCTCCTTTATCTTGTATAATATCAGTGAGGCCAGCAGCCTGATCTGCAAGTTTGTCCTTAGCCCATTCTTTCAATTGGTTGCAAAAAGTTACTCCGGAGGGATAATCAACATCACTTACAAGCAGATCTGTACTGAGGTGGCGGGCCATGCTGGGCCAATATGCATCCCCGGCTTTAATAGCACAAATGCTCAGTAAATCACGCCATGCTGCGGAATAAGTCTTTTGAATCTGAACTATCCCTCGGTAAAAAGGCATAGGCTGCTTTTCTGGGTCGGGGAGTGATTTCATTAAAGCACTAGCTTTAGTGGTATTAAAAGCAACATATTTAGGAGGGGCCCGTTCTCCCCGACCTTTATGTCCAAAAGGATCATCGATGGAACGGTGGGGCGAGGCCCCCGCAGCCTCCAATGAGTCCTGGGATACCCTATCATCCTCTTCCTCATCTATGGTCTGGGCCCTTCTACGTAAGGGGACCACCTGAGGTGACAGAAGCGGGGGATGGGAGGGAGTCCCGGATGCAGGGGTGGCTAGTGGATCATAAGCTTGGGGTGAGTAGTCACCGGGAAGTACCGGCATCAGGGGTGCTGGATGACTGGGGGCTGCCATATTGGAGGCGTGGAAGGAAGCTGCATTGGGGTTAAGGGAAGAAGTGGCAGCCATGTTGGATGTGGGCACATCCGGGGCAGACTGTGCCGGACTGGGCATGACCGGGGCCTGGGGAGTGGCTTGGGGAAGGGGGTATGGATAATTTGGATAGGGCAGGGACATGGGGTACGGGAAGGGGTATGGCCAAGCCATCTGGGTGGGGACTGGGGCGGAACCTGGGGAGGGCAGGAGAGTTGGGTAGGGACTAGGGAAGGAGGTGGGAACCTGGGCCGTGGGAAGGGCGAGTAAGGGAGAGGACGAAGAGGGATTAGTAGAGGCGGGTGTAGAAGGAGGAGCCGGAGCGGGTGTAGTAGGATTGGCAGTAGCAAGGGAGGAGGGGTTAGTTGGGCGGACACAGATGGGAGGGTAGGATTATCAACGGAGAGAGAGTGTAGAGAAGAAATGGCAGATTAAATATTTGGATTAGGTACAGAAGGTAGTGCAGGGATGGATGAGGATGATGGGAATGTTAGAGATGGAGAAGGGGAAAAGAAAGATCCATCAGAATTCAGGACCGGGCAAACAGGGGAGGTGACGGGATGGGTGTTGGGAGGATTGGGAGTGGGGAACATAGTCAGCTGGCTATCACCTATTGCTGACTGAACCTTGGGGATAGACATCCCCTGGGCGCCATTTTGGGGCGCTGGCTGAGGGAATACCCCAGCAACACAATTATTATGATACACAAACAATTTCACACCTTTGTGATTTATTTCTTCCTCAACCCAACCTTCCTGCTGAATAGCCTTCGCTACTCTGTACCACGCTTCAGCAGTCTTTAATAAATCGTTATCTGTAAGCTTGCCTTTCTTCTCTGTCAGTAATCTACGCCAGCTTTCTGGCTGCAATCTACCACATGAAGGCACAGCAATTTTACACACTTTAGCAATCTTTTCAACACCTTTAACCATCTCCTCTCCCTCTCTGTCTTCAACTAAATCACATGCGAGCCAGCCCTTACTGGGCTTACTCAATTCCTGTCCCATATTCCCCTTCCCCCTATACAGGCGTCCCAGATATAGGGAAAGAAAAGAAAAATGAACCAGAACGTCTACAATGCTCGACTGCCACTCAAGAAGGGTGGGTCCCCCTCAAGTGCGTCTTCCCAAAACGTAGACTAGTCACTGAATCCGCCTACCCGGGGTGGTAGACACGGATTGGAGCGAGGTGAGAAGTGTGTGACCAATCACTTCTCTATCAAGAGAAATAGGAGTGGATAGTGTAATAATACAGGAAGTGTAGGAAAGGTAAAAAGTAAGGAGAAATTTTAGAGACAGACACAGGAGTTTGAATGACTCCTAATTAAACAAACAAGACAACAATACAATTGAAATACAGTGCATGCATCACAGTTCAAATAAAATCAACAGTAATCCCGTTCCTTTACTCGTGTGACCAAAGTCACCTCCCTCAATCTCGTAGTGTCCCCGCTCGGAGAACGACTTTCGTAAGTCTCACTACCAGCGGCCAAGGATAACAGCTAACACCGGTCCGAAATCCATATGCCTCCCTCGTTACAGCAGTCCACTAAGAGTGGCCACCTCTATCCTCACCCTCGTAGTGCCCCTATGAACCCACTCATAAGTCCCACTACCCCGTGGTGATGAAGACAGCAATGCCTGCCCGAATTCACGCACCACAAATAAAAATTGGAATGACTCCAGCTCAGCGCTCAAAGCTGGAGGGTACCACCTCTCTGCAAGCAGAGCTATGTGCACAATGAGGCTAGCTAGGCTATCAAAGTGACACCAGAAGGATCCCCAGGAAACTATGAGTCTACACAATCTCCACAGATCCAACACCCCTCTTTTTCCATACAGCCACAGCCACGAGGCTCCTAAAAGAGGTAAACAGGCAAAGAAGACCCCCAGGAAAACTTCCACAGGTCCACCCCCCTTTTTCCCTACAGCCACAGCCACGTGGCTCCTAAAAGGAGTAAACAGGCAACACAGGCAAATCCCCCGGGTCCACCCCCTCCTTATCCCAAAAGGGGTAAACAGACAAACAGACAAACAGAGGACCCCAGGCAAAACCCCCGCAGGTCCACCCCCCCCTTATCCCAAAAGGGGTAAACAGACAAACACTCTACCCGGGCACTTAATACAAACACACCCAGGCAACAGATAGACTAAATGCAGGTAAACAAGTGAGTAACAAGACACCGGGCAAGATATTACCTGTCTTTGATGTCCTCCCGGGAAGCAGTCACAGACACGTGGACGGGTCAATCAAAGGGGCCGGAACATACCGGTGGCTCTGCAGAAGTCTCTACCGTGTACTTGGAGGTGATCAGTCTCCCTTTCCTTCCCCCCGGATTCCTCCGTCCAACAGCGTCTTCCTTAGGACGGCTCACCGGCCAGAGGCCATAGCCCGATGCCCCACGTTGGGCGCCAAATTTGTTATAGTGTAATTTAGAAATAAACAAAGATGTTTAAATGTCTATCTGTTCCTGTCCAAATTAGAGAAAATTGAATTGCGTATATACGCTGAAGTAATTTAGACTGACACACGGAGTTCAGGTTAAAATAACTTCGAGGAAATTTATTGGCAAGTGAAGTAAGAGCGGGCTCGCAGGCCCTTTTAAGGGGAACTTTGCATCATCATTGATTATCGAGATATCAGAAAATAAACATCATTAATTGGATTAATTGTTAAGTGTTTTTGTCAGTGACCACCCATCAATATGATTAATTGGCTCAAAAACTAAGTGGTTAGCTAAGTGTCCACCCACCGAGAGGTGGTATTGTTCTGGACACGGGTGTGGACAGAAGGCTCAAGCGCCATCTTTCCTAGCATGAGGTTTACTCGGTGGAAAGGGGGGCTTGAGTGTCATTTTACACAGTCAGTGATGTCAAGTCTTGTGGTCAGGTGCAAGGTTCTCTTATGAATAGAACATTTCATTAGTACAGTGTTCTCATGGCCTTCAGATTATACTATGTTGCAAGTTATAGGAAATTCAGCAATTCCTGGGTTAGTCATGTCTTTATAGAAAATACAGTCTCTGTTCATTGTATTAAATGTGCTGGGAAACTCTGTCATGTAATATAGTTTAAAATGGATCAAAATTGAGGATCTGTCAGGTAATGGGGACAAAATGGAGGGTTTGTCACAGTGTGAGGTTAAAATGGAGTTAGTACAATAATTCAGTACAAGTTCAATAAAGATTTTTAATAATTCTACATCAATAGCAGTCAGTTTCCTTCACGCGTGTGCGTTTCAGGGCCTGCCAGGGCACAGTGTCATACCCGGGCAACTCATATCTGATGTAACAGTAGTGTACATTTAAAAAAAAAACTAGAAATTTGACTGTGAAATAATAGCAGTCAGTTTCCTTCACACGTGTGCGTTTCCGGGCCTGCCAGGGCACAGTGTCACACCAGTGCAACTCATATCTGGTGTAACAGTAGTGTTCATTTAAAAAACACAACACTTTTTTGACTGTGAAATGATAGCAGTCAGTTTCCTTCACGCGTGTGCGTTTCAGGGCCTGCCAGGGCACAGTGTCACACCAGCGCAACTCATATCTGGTGTAACAGTAGTGTACATTAAAAAAAAAAAATACAATTTTGACTCTAATAGATTGAATAGCAGTTAGTTGTCTGCAAGCGTGTGTGTCAGGCCTACAGCGTCTACTCTGCCAACTTCTGCCAGTGCACAGTGCCACTCATATCTGTTGTCACAGTAGCTTGCACGCATAGTACCACTAATCGAAAAAAAATGACAGGCAGAGGCAGGCCACCCTGCAGGGACCATCATGGTCGTGGTGCTGTGATTCCCTTTGGCCCTAGAATAATGCCCAGTGTTCAGAGGCCACATACCCTGAACTTGAAAAGTTCTGAGGACATAGTTGACTGGCTAACACAGGACACCCAATCTTCTACAGCTTCCGCTCGGAACCTTGACGCACCATCCTCCTCCAGCTTAGCTTCGGGCACTGTTACAAATCACTATTTGTAACTGGCCCTTTAAATGAGAAATTGCCCTGCTTCCCTGGATTGTGGAGAAGCATGTTTGCCAGCCTCCTGCCTCATGACTATGGCCCCTGGAAGATTGTGCCCCTGAAAACTTATTAACATTTATTGGGTGTGTATGGCCCTTTAAGAACCGTCTGGGGACATATTGTGACTTTGCTGAACAATGCCCCTTTAAGACTATGTCCCCAGACCGGTAAAATAACTTGTTCCTGGCTTTCCCCCACTTGGTTCAGTAAATAGGGCTTACTGAACCAAGTACCACACAGGCAGACCACCCAGAAGTTAAAGTGTGCAGGCAATTTACCTCCCAGGCTGTGAGGTTACTGCCGGTCAATTGCACGTGGCGGCGGCCATCTTGGTTTCCTCGAATGCGGTCAGCGGTGTATGCTAAAGATTCTGTGGAACTGAAATCGGCTACACATTTTGCCGAACACCGCTGACCCTTACCTTCTTCCATACTGAACTTGCAGCTCCAGAGACTAAGTCCCGTTCGAAATGGGACTTAGTCGTTTTTTCGCATGAAATTGACCGGCCGCACAGCCCAAATCTATGGAACTGTTTTGGGCAGGAAATTGTGCTTGCGGTCGGTCATAAAGGACTTCCAGCTAACTTTTGATCCACTGGAGGGATTTGGCTGATTTTTGGAAGTGTTTATGTTTGATGTATGCTGAGTCTGAATATGTAACTTTTATTGAAATTGAATGTATGGTTTTAAAGTTACAGTGTGTATGTGAAAACTGTATTTTTATTGTATGTAATAATTGGTTTAACTGTTTATCTGAGGGGAGGGAACCTGTGGGCTGTACTATGCTGTTATTGGTTAATTTCATCCTCCCCCTGGGAGTGACCTGTGTGTACCTTATCCTAATAAAAAGCAGGCTGGGTGTTCCAGTCCTCAGACCTCTTCTGACCCTCAATACGTAGCCTTGTCTCGTTATTGGAGGGAACTGCTATATCACACTGGGGATTGCTATGCTCTGCATATTCCCCTGAGCTCTTAATCACTTAGCTCTTTTAAGAGCTTGTTCCTGTTACGCTCTCCTGGAGGAGAGGTCTTCCCCACACGGTCCTGGAGGACAGAAGCCGATCCAGGGTGGACGGAAGACGGCGCGGCTCCAGTTAAGCTACGGCGGTTGTGGAGCCTGCGGTGGTTGTGGTGTCGTCTGCAGTGCTTGGAGTCCTCTGAGAGCGCTAGGAGCATCCATCAACGGAGGGTACTCGGTCGGGGTACACGGAGCTCCGTTACAGGCACCTCTCAAGTTACCACTCGCCCGCCTGCCGCCACCACCAACACTAGCACCACAGCCAGTGGTGCTGCCCTAGGCAGGACAAAACTCGCCCCCCCCTCTGCACCACCCCACCCTTCCTCCCTGCCCCGCCTTCTAAATACACACACACTCACTAACAGACACGCATACCCTCTCACTAACAGACACATACATAGTAAAACACACTCCCTGACATACACACACTCACTAACAGACACACACACTAACACACTCACTAACACACACACGCACTACACACAGACACTAACACACACTCACTCGCTAACACACACACATCCACGAACTAACCATGTGGACCAGGGGTCCAGATATCCTTATAATGACCGTAGGCCGTTTGGTAGACAGACCAGGGAGATCCCTACTACAAATAGATATGAACCTCTCAATCAAATAGACACCAATAATACTGTTCCTTTTTTAGAGAAAGGATGGGAGGAATCATCTGTAAGAACCCCGATTCCCCTAAAAAGACGGTACAGGGAGGTAGAAGAAGGGGAATTAGGGGAGGAAAGAAGTTGGAAAGACCAAAGAGAAAAAGTAATGAGGAGATAAAAATCTTTAACCTCTCAGTAAAAACTTTGAATAAAGATCAGATGAAAGTATTGGGAAGGGGTTTCAAATTTGTGCCCAGTTGCCACATAGACCAGTTTGATGCCTATACAGACATCAACCGCTTTATGAGGAAACTGTGTATAAAAAATTTTTTTGATAAAAAAACAATTACAGAAGATCCACCTAGACAAGATGTAGGAGATTTCATTCACACAGATCTAAAACCCCCCTCTTCTTTTTTTCCTATTTATCTAAAGTCCAACTCCATGAAAGTCTTTGAACGAGCGTGTATTAATGACATTAGAAAGATCAAGTTGAACAAAAAGGGAAACTTAACTAAAGCAGAAATATTGGCAGTAAAGAGCCTCAAAGAAGACTCCCAAATAGTCATAAAACCCGCCGATAAGGGGGGGGGAGTGGTCGTTATGGACAGGGAAAAATACACACAGGAAATCTATAGACAATTGGAAGATAGGGAAACCTATCAAAGACTTAATAAAAACCCTCAAGCCGATATCCAGAAAAACTTCATTGATTTTCTGGACAAAGGTTTTACCAAAGGTATTCTCAATAAAAAAGAGTACGACTTTTTAAATATCAAATCTCCAAAAATACCTGTTGTTTATATACTTCCTAAGTTGCACAAGGATATCCTTAATCCCCCAGGGAGACCTATAGTCTCTGGGGTGGGATCCCTTCTGTCCAACTTATCAAAGTATATTGATACTCTCCTCCAACCCTTAGTAAAGGATAGCCCTTCATATCTTAAAGACTCTATGAGTCTGCTCCATGTGTTAAAAGACTTTAAATGGGAAAGTGACCTCCTCTTTGTTACGTGTGACGTCACAAGCCTTTACACATGTATTGAGCACAATATCGGATGTGTAGCCACCCGTTTCTTTCTGGAAAATTCCATGTTATATCCTATGGACCAGGTAGAATTTGTGATGGAGGGTATTTCGTTTATCCTTCGGAACAATTTTTTTTGGTTTGAGGGGGATTTCTTTTTGCAATGTAGGGGGACTGCTATGGGGACCAGGTTCGCGCCCAGCTATGCCAATCTGTTTATGGCATATTGGGAAAAAGAATATGTCTATTCCCAACATAGCTGGAGCGCGAACCTGGCCCTATACAGGCGCTACATTGATGATATTTTTATTATTTGGAGAGGAGACTCTAATTCTTTTTTAGAGTTTTTTAATTTCTTAAATTCCAATCAGTGGAATGTCCATTTGACCCAAGAGTTTAGCCAAGAGAGTATCCATTTCCTCGATTTGGAAATCTCTATTAAAAACTCTAATATTGTTACCCAGACTTACTTTAAGCCAGTGGATGTAAATGGTTACATTCACAAAGAGAGTTGCCATTTTCATCCCTGGCTCAACAATGTACCTAGAGGGCAGTTTCTCCGTATGAGACGGAACTGCACTGAACTGGAGACTTTTGATTCTCAGGCGGAATTCCTTAAAGGTCAATTTGTTAATCGAGGCTATCGTACTGAAGATTTAGATCAAGAAATTCAAAAAGTTAGGTCAATGGATAGAGACCTCCTATTGGAATACCAACAAAAAAATCCCACAGAAAATAAGGATAAAATACCTTTCATTTTCAACTATAATCAGGAACACAAATCATTAAAAAGAGTCTTAACAAAAAATTGGCACATCCTCCAGCAAGATGGAGAAATCCTACCCTATTTGGAAGAAAGACCAAAATTAATCTTTAGGGGAGCCAAAAACTTAAAGCAAAAATTAACCTCCAGCTATTTAGATGTGCCCAAACAAAAAGACAATTTTTTGAGTAATTTCAAAACATCGAAGAAGGGATTTTACTATTGTGGAGCCTGTATGGGTTGTAACAACTTTAAAAATAAACCCAAACAAGTAAAAGAATTTAAGTCTAAAAGGGGTGTCAAGAGTTTTGGAATTAAGTCGTTCATTACTTGTCATACTAAAAATGTGGTGTATGTGCTCACGTGTCCTTGTGGGTTGCAGTATGTAGGGAGGACTTCTAGAAGTCTTAAGACAAGGATACGTGAGCACATATACAATATAAAGAGAGGTTTTCTAAAACACAATGTGTCCTCCCACTTTCTTGAGGTACATGGCGGAGACCCCACCGGGCTTATCTTTTTTGCCATCCAACAAATTAATTGCCATTGGAGAGGGGGCCAAGTTGAGTCCACCCTTAATCGTAGCGAAATGAGATGGATCTTCAATTTGGAAACCCTGTCTCCGGGTGGGCTCAACTTGGATTTTGAAATGGCAGCTTTAATTTAGTTTTATTACATTAAAGGTATTTGATACCTCTTTTTCCCTAAGACAAAATACAAACCAAATACACTAATAACCAATTTTATTTTAATTTTATTTTTATTTCTATTTTGATGTTTAACCTCTCTTTGTGATAGGCTTTTTAATATGTACGTTGGGAGATGATTAATAACACTGTGACATTTATTATATTTATTTTATCTAATAGTAAGCTTTCTACAAATATATTTTGTCAAAGTGGACTTTATGCCAGCTTCCATTATGGCAATTTTCTGCAAAGAGGACTTTTTGCCCACACTACAAAGTGAAAAGAGGAAACTCTCGATCACATGACACGCCGGACCAATCACGCCGACGTCATGACGTCAGAAAGACCGGAAGACATCCGTCCGCCATCTTGGAATCCCGGAAGGAAGATACAGAAAAAATTCGAGGAGATTTGGAGCCCTGCTAAGTACATTTACTCTGTGTAATGTTAATGTCCATGTAGTATAAGATGTGGAATGGCTTTTTAACTTTATTTTGAAATGTTTTGTAGGAGATTGTAAAAGTTTTTTAGGCTTTGTAAATTTTGACCTTCCCAATATGGCGGAGGCTGATCGGAAGGACCTTATATGGTCCTCCAATCAACATATGTTTGTGATTGTATAATTAACAAGTATGTATAAATTAGAATCTAATGTAGTATATTGTTTATGCACCTGAGGAAGACCTGTTATGGTCGAAACGCGTTGTGCCTTTGTTTATACCACTTTTTATCAAGTAAAACTTTTTCTACTTTAAAATATTCCGCTGTGGTGTCTGTTGGTGTGAAAAAGTGCCCTATCACCAGGAACCGGTGGAGATAGCTGGAATAAGCTTATTATTCATATGCTTTTATAGCTAGAGCCTGCTTTCCAAGGCTCTGCAGATCGTGAGTGACCCATTACCTCCGATTTTATTTATTTTTAAATGTTACAGTATTATGCTATGGATTTCTTTTTGTTTTAGGTTGAAATCAAGACATACCTAACATAAGTATAAGTATAATCCGTTTATTATCCATCTTTAACTGCACCTCCCTAAATCCAATTTGCCATTTTTCTATAAACACACACACATACTCACTAACAGACACACACACACTCACTAACACACACTTACTAACACACACACTAACACACACTCACTCACTAACACACACACTCACTAACTCACTCACTCACACACACACTCACTAACTCACTCACTCACACACACTCTCTAACACACACACACTCACTCACTAACACACACACACTCACTAACACACACACACTCACACACTCACACTCACAAACTCACTAACACACACACTCACTCACTAACACACACACACTCACTCACACACACACACTCACTCACTAACAGACACACACACTAACACACTCACTCACTAACACACACACACACACACACACTCACTAACACGCGCACACACACACACACACACACTCACTAACAGACACACACACACACACACACACTAACACACTCACTCACACACACACATACTCACACACTAACACTCACACACTAGTGTTTTTTTTTTTTAAATTGAGCCTCCTTACCTTTGGGAATGCTGGGGGGGGTTCTTCCTCTCCCTGGTGGTCCAGTGGCTGCTGGGCGGTCGGGCGAGCGGCGCTGGCGAGGGAGCACTTCCCCCTGAGCGCTCTGCTCAGCTCCCTCGCGCGCCGCCCGCAGAGTGAGGCTGGGAGGCGGAGCCGGAATATGACATCTTCTTCCAGTTCCCAGCCTCACTCTGCGGGCGGCGCGTTATCTCTGTCCATTAAGACCACACCTCCTCCCTTGTCTGCTGGCTTAATTACAATTTGGGGATCTTTACCCAAGTTGTACATAGCCTGTCTTTCTTTCCTAGTCAAATTATCTTTTTTATTTGTTTTCATTTGTTTAATATCATTAATAGTGATGTACCGAACTGTTCGCAGGCGAATAGTTCCTGGCGAACATAGCGTGTTCGCGTTCGCCGCCGCGGGCGAACACATGGGCGGTTCGATCCGCCCCCTATTCGTCATAATTGAGCAAACTTTGACCCTGTGCCACACGGTCAGCAGACACATTCCAGCAAATCAGCAGCAGACCCTCCCTTCCACACCCTCCCACCTCCGTCCCAGCATCCATTTTAGATTCATTCTGAAGCTGCATGCTTACTGAGAGGAGGGAAAGTGTAGCTGCTTTTCATTAGATAGGGAAATTGATAGCTAGGCTAGGGTATTCAGTGTCCACTACAATCCTGAAGGACTCATCTGATCTCTGCTGTAAGGACAGCACCCCAAAAAGCCCTTTTTAGGGCTAGAACATCAGTCTGCTTTTTTTTTGTGTAATGTAATTGCAGTTGCCTGCCTGCCAGCTTCTGTGTCAGGCTCACAGTGCATACTGTGCCCATTTGCCCAGTGCCACCACTCACTCACTGCTGGTGTCACAATAGCTTAAGCTTGCATTTATAACCAAAAATGTTTTTTCACTGTAATAGATTGAAGAAGAGCAGTTAGTTGTCTGCCAGCTTCTGTGTCAGGCTCAGTGGATACTGTGCCCATTTGCCCAGTGCCACCACTCATATCTGGTGTCTCTGTAGCATGCTTTTAAAAAGAAAAAAGTTTTCCAGTGTAAGCTAATAGCAGTCAGTGTCCTTAAAGCGGGTGTGTCAGGCCTTCCTTCAGCGTGTGCCCTGCAGAACCCTGCCAGCGTACTTTGACAGTTGCCACTCATATCTGGTGTCTCTGTAGCGTGCTTTTACAAAGAAAAAAAGTTTTCCAGTGTAAGCTAATAGCAGTCAGTGTCCTTAAAGCGGGTGTGTCAGGCCTTCAGCGTGTGCCCTGCAGAACCCTGCCAGCGTACTTTGACAGTTGCCACTCATATCTGGTGTCTCTGTAGCGTGCTTTTACAAAGAAAAAAAGTTTTCCAGTGTAAGCTAATAGCAGTCAGTGTCCTTAAAGCGGGTGTTTCAGGCCTTCAGCGTGTGCCCTGCAGAACCCTGCCAGCGTACTTTGACAGTTGACACTCATATCTGGTGTCTCTGTAGCGTGCTTTTACAAAGAAAAACAGTTTTCCAGTGTAAGCTAATAGCAGTCAGTGTCCTTAAACCTAGTGTGTCAGGCCTTCCTTCAGCGTGTGCCCTGCAGAACCCTGCCAGTGTACTTTGACAGTTGCCACTCATATCTGGTGTCTCTGTAGCGTGCTTTTACAAAGAAAAACTGTTTTCCAGTGTAAGCTAATAGCAGTCAGTGTCCTTAAAGCGGGTGTTTCAGGCCTTCAGCGTGTGCCCTGCAGAACCCTGCCAGCGTACTTTGACAGTTGCCACTCATATCTGGTGTCTCTGTAGCGTGCTTTTACAAAGAAAAACAGTTTTCCAGTGTAAGCTAATAGCAGTCAGTGTCCTTAGAGCGGGTGTGTCAGGCCTTCCTTCAGCGTGTGCCCTGCAGAACCCTGCCAGCGTACTTTGACAGTTGCCACTCATATCTGGTGTCTCTGTAGCGTGCTTTTACAAAGAAAAATGTTTTCCAGTGTAAGCTAATAGCAGTCAGTGTCCTTAAAGCGGGTGTGTCAGGCCTTCCTTCAGCGTGTGCCCTGCAGAACCCTGCCAGCGTACTTTGACAGTTGCCACTCATATCTGGTGTCTCTGTAGCGTGCTTTTACAAAGAAGAAAAGTTTTCCAGTGTAAGCTAATAGCAGTCAGTGTCCTTAAAGCGGGTGTTTCAGGCCTTCAGCGTGTGCCCTGCAGAACCCTGTTAGTGTACTTTGACAGTTGCCACTCATATCTGGTGTCTCTATAGCGTGCCTTTACAAAGAAAAAACTTTTTTCACTGTTATAGATTGAATAGCAGTTAGTTGTCTTCAAGCGGGTGTGTCATGCCTACAGCGTGTACTCTGCAGACCTTTGCCACTGCACAGTGCCACTCATATCTGGTCTATGTTTCAGGCAGGCAGCATTACACACATGGACGCACGGTGTGATGATGATGATGTTGTACCCGCTGCAGGGGGAAAGTTCAGATGGGGAGACAGAGAGGAGGAGGAGACAAGTTGGAAGCAGGGGGAGGTCGTCGCAAGGAGCTAGTGGCATAGTCAGACAGCATGCATCGGCACCCGGGGTCAGCCCGACAGCACGCCAATCAACGCATGCTGTGTCCAGCACCAGAATGCCGTCATTGCAGAGCTCAGCAGTGTGGCATTTTTTTGGTGTGTCTGCCTGTGACAACAGCGATGCCATTTGCAACCTGTGCCAAAATAAACTGAGTCGTGGGAAGTCCAACACCCACTTGGGTACAACTGCTTTGCGTAGGCACATGATCGCACATCACAAACGCCTATGGGATCAACACATGAGTACAAGCAGCACACAAACTCAAAGCCGCCATCCTCCTCCTGGTCCAGCATCTTCAGCCACGTCAACCACTGCTGTCCTCCTTGCCCCCTCTCAACCATCCGCCACTCCGTCTCTCGCCTTGAGCAGTTCCCGCTCATCTGCCCACAGTCAGGTGTCTGTCAAGGACATGTTTGAGCGTAAGAAGCCAATGTCACAAAGTCACCCCCTTGCCCAGCATATGACAGTTGGCTTGTCCGAACTATTAGCCCGCCAGCATTTTTCGTTGATATGCATTTTTATTTCTTCTTAGATAACAAAAAAATTCTGAGACGGCATTGGCAGGGCTATTCACTTGTGTGATCTGTCATGAATTGTCATTTGAATGTTAATTTGAACTGTGGGGCACAAGAACTTGAATCGAAAACATCTTTAAGCCAACTATGTTTTCACTAAGCTTAGTGAATAACTAACATTAACAAGTCGGATTAAACACACTCTGCACTCGAGGTATGATCTGTTTAAATGACCCCACTCGGGCCCTAAATGGTAAAACGTTTCACATGGGCATACGAAAGGTACACACGGCAATTAAAATCAGAAAATATGTAAAACATTTTTAGATATACTGGAAATTAGTACACCAATACGATTAAGCACTGTACTTTCTGTACTTTCAGGATTCATGTTTGCACGTTTTTTTTAAGAATTTGACAGGAATCTATTTTTGAAGTTGTTCACCTCCTCTTGACACGATCAATGACCTGAGAGTCTCCGTAAGCAGGGTTGACCTGTTAGTTCCGTTGTCCATTCAAGTTGTGCATGATGTCCCGGCTAGGTTTCCATGGACAAATGTTGGAGCCTCGGCGTTGCCCCAATATGAAGGGAGCGTGGAGTTTGTTGGAGGCTTCGATGTGAGTAGCGAGTCCGGGGGGAGACCCAGTTGCCCCAGGATTTCCTCTGCCTCCTGCATGTTGCGTACGGTATGCCTGGCGTACGCATGGCGACTTCTCGCTTCAGTAGTTAGGACACGCCCCCCTAGCCCGCCAGCTTTTACCATACAAGCTGGTGGAGTCTGAGGCGTTCAAAAAATTTGTAGCTATTGGGACACCGCAGGGGAAGGTACCCGGCCGAAATTTCTTTTAAAAAAAGGCAATCCCCAACCTGTACTCGATTGTGCAAAAGGAAGTAATGGCATGTCTGGCACACAGTGTTGGGGCAAGGGTCCATCTGACCACTGATACCTGGTCTGCAAAGCATGGTCAGGGCAGTTATATCACCTACAATGTGCATTGGGTAAACCTGCTGACGGCTGCCAAGCATGGAATGCGTGGCTCTGCAGAGGAGTTGGTGACACCGCCACGACTTGCAGGCAGGCCTGCTGCCATCTCCTCTACTCCTCCTACTCCATCCTCTTCCATAACCTCCTCGACTGAGTCCTCTTCTACTGCTGCGTTTTGCTCCACATCAACGGCACCCCCCCAGCTCCCCAGGTGCTATTCCACCTCCCTATTCTGCTGTGTGTCAGTGTGTATCAAGGTCTTTGAGGACAGGTGTGAATCCATATCTGCCAAGTGACCCTATGTAGGGGGAACAGTCTTTATTCTACTCTGTGTCAGTGTGTATCATGGGCTCTGAGGACGGGGAACAGTCTCTATTCTGCTCTTTGTCAGTGTGTATCAGGGGCTTTGAGGACAGGTGTCAATCCATACCTGCCAAGTGACCCTATGTAGGGGGAACAGTCTCTATTCTGCTCTTTGTCACTGTGTATCATGGTCTCTGAGGATGGGAAACAGTCTCTATTCTGCTCTTTGTCAGTGTGTATCAGGGGCTTTGAGGACAGGTGTCAATACATACCTGCCAAGTGACCCTATGTAGGGGGAACAGTCTCAATTCTGCTCTGTGTTAGTGTGTATCATGGTCTCTGAGGACGGGGAACAGTCTCTATTCTGCTCTTTGTCAGTGTGTATCAGGGGCTTTGTGGACGGGGAACAGTCTCTATTCTGCTCTTTGTCAGTGTGTATCAGGGGCTTTGAGGACAGGTGTCAATCCATACCTGCCAAGTGACCCTATGTAGGGGGAACAGTCTCTATTCTGCTCTTTGTCAGTGTGTATCAGGGGCTTTGTGGACGGGGAACAGTCTCTATTCTGCTCTTTGTCAGTGTGTATCAGGGGCTTTGAGGACAGGTGTCAATCCATATCTGCCAAGTGACCCTATGTAGGGGGAACAGTCCCTATTCTGCTCTGTGTGAGGAGGAGGAATGGGAAATGAGTAGCTCGGCATCCAACCTTGTGCAAATGGGGTCTTTCATGCTGTCGTGCCTGTTGAGGGACCCTCGAATAAAAAGGCTGAAGGAGAACGACCTGTGCTGGGTGTCCGCGCAACTAGACCCCCGGTCTCTATTCTGCTCTGTGTCAGTGTGTATCATGGTCTATTAGGACGGGGAACAGTCTCTATTCTGCTCTTTGTCAGTATGTATCAGGGGCTTTGAGGACGGGGAACAGTCTCTATTCTGCTCTTTGTCAGTGTGTCTCAGGGGCTTTGAGCACAGGTGTCAATACATACCTGCCAAGTGACCCTATGTAGGGGGAACAGTCTCTATTCTGCTCTTTGTCAGTGTGTATCAGGGGTTTTGAGGACAGGTGTCAATCCATATCTGCCAAGTGACCCTATGTAGGGGGAACAGTCCCTATTCTGCTCTGTGTGAGGTGGAGGAACGGGAAATGAGTAGCTCGGCATCCAACCTTGTGCAAATGGGGTCTTTCATGCTGTCGTGCCTGTTGAGGGACCCTCGTATAAAAAGGCTGAAGGAGAACGACCTGTGCTGGGTGTCCACGCTACTAGACCCCCGGTCTCTATTATGCTCTGTGTCAGTGTGTATCATGGTCTATGAGGACGGGGAACCGTCTCTATTCTGCTCTTTGTCAGTGTGTATCAGGGGCTTTGAGGATGGGGAACAGTCTCTATTCTGCTCTTTGTCAGTGTGTATCAGGGGCTTTGAGGACGGGGAACAGTCTCTATTCTGCTCTTTGTCAGTGTGTATCAGGGGCTTTGAGCACAGGTGTCAATACATACCTGCCAAGTGACCCTATGTAGGGGGAACAGTCTCTATTCTGTTCTTTGTCAGTGTGTATCAGGGGCTTTGAGGATGGGGAACAGTCTCTATTCTGCACTTTGTCAGTGTGTATCAGGGGCTTTGAGGACGGGGAACAGTCTCTATTCTGCTCTGTGTCAGTGTGTATCAGGGGCTTTGAGGACAGGTGTCAATCCATATCTGCCAAGTGACCCTATGTAGGGGGAACAGTCTCTATTCTGCTCTGTGTCAGTGTGTATCAGGGGCTTTGAGGACAGGTGTCAATCCATATCTGCCAAGTGACCCTATGTAGGGTGAACAGTCCCTATTCTGCTCTGTGTCAGTGTGTTTCAGGGATCCTTAGGATAGGTGTCAATCCATATCTGCCAAGTGACCCTATGTAGGGGGAACAGTCCCTATTCTGCTCTGTGTGAGGAGGAGGAACGGGAAATGAGTAGCTCGGCATCCAACCTTGTGCAAATGGGGTCTTTCATGCTGTCGTGCCTGTTGAGGGACCCTCGTATAAAAAGGCTGAAGGAGAACGACCTGTGCTGGGTGTCCACGCTACTAGACCCCCGGTCTCTATTCTGCTCTGTGTCAGTGTGTATCATGGTCTCTGAGGACGGGGAACAGTCTCTATTCTGCTCTTTGTCAGTGTGTATCATGGTATATGAGGACGGGGAACAGTCTCTATTCCGCTCTGTGTCAGTGTGTATCAGGGGCTTTGAGGACAGGTGTCAATCCATATCTGCCAAGTGACCCTATGTAGGGGGAACAGTCTCTATTCTGCTCTGTGTCAGTGTGTATCAGGGGCTTTGAGGACAGGTGTCAATCCATATCTGCCAAGTGACCCTATGTAGGGGGAACAGTCCCTATTCTGCTCTGTGTCAGTGTGTATCAGGGATCCTTAGGATAGGTGTCAATCCATATCTGCCAAGTGACCCTATGTAGGGGGAACATTCCCTATTCTGCTCTGTGTCAGTGTGTATCAGGGTCTCTGAGGACAGGTGTCAATCCATATCTGCCAAGTGACCCTATGTAGGGGGAACAGTCCCTATTCTGCTCGGTGTCAGTGTGTATCAGGGATCCTTAGGATAGGTGTCAATCCATATCTGCCAAGTGACCCTATGTAGAGGGAACAGTCCCTATTCTGCTCTGTGTCAGTGTGTATCAGGAATCCTTAGGATAGGTGTCAATCCATATCAGCCAAGTGACCCTATGTAGGAGGAACAGTCCCTATTCTGCTCTGTGTCAGTGTGTATCAGGAATCCTTAGGATAGGTGTCAATCCATATCAGCCAAGTGACCCTATGTAAGGGGAACAGTCCCTATTCTGCTCTGTGTCAGTGTCTGGGGGGAGTATCTGCAGTAATACAGAATGTCTGGAGGGAGTATCTGCAGTAACACAGGGTGTCTGGAGGGAGTATCTGCAGTAACACCGGGTGTCTGGAGGGAGTATCTGCAATAACACAGAGTGTCTGGAGGTAGTATCTGCAGTAACACAGGGTGTCTGGAGGGAGTATCTGCAGTAACACAGAGTGTCTGGAGGGAATATCTGCAGTAACACGGAGTGTATGGAGGGAGTATCTGCAGTAACACAGGGTGTCTGGAGGGAGTATTTGCAGTAACACAGAGTGTCTGGAGCGAGTATTTGCAGTAACACAGGGTGTCTGGGGGAGTATCTGCAGTAACACAGAGTGTCTGGAAGGAGTATCTGCAGTAACACAGGGTGTCTGGAAGGAGTATCTGCAGTAATACAGGGTGTCTGGAGGGAGTCTCTGCAGTAACACAGAGTGTCTGGAGGGAGTATCTGCAGTAATACAGAGTGTCTGGAGGGAGTCTCTGCAGTAACACAGAGTGTCTGGAGGGAGTATCTGCAGTAAAACAGAGTGTCTGGAGGGAATATCTGCAGTAACACGGAGTGTCTGGAGGGAGTATCTGCAGTAACACAGGGTGTCTGGAGGGAGTATCTGCAGTAACACAGAGTGTCTGGAGGGAGTTTCTGCAGTAACACATGGTGTCTGGAGGGAGTATCTGCAGTAACACAGAGTTTCTGGAGGGAGTATCTGCATTAATACAGAGTGTCTGGAGGGAGTATCTGCAGTAATACAGAGTGTCTGGAGGGAGTATCTACAGTAACACAGGGTGTCTGGAGGGAGTATCTGCAGTAACAGTGTCTAGAGGGAGTATCTGCAGTAACACAGAGTGTCTGGAGGGAGTATCTGCAGTAACACAGGGTTTCTGGAGGGAGTATCTGCAGTAATACAGAGTGTCTGGGGGGGAGTATCTGCTTGTAACATTTATATGCAGTAAAAAAAAAAATTTGAAAAAAAAAATGGTTGCAGCTTCCGAATGAATCTAAAATGGATGCTGTCCAGTAGGTGGGAGGGTCTGCTAGGGAGGGTGTGCTGCTGATTGGCTGGAATGTGTCTGCTGACTGTGAGGTACAGGGTCAAAGTTTACTCAATGCTAAAGAATAGGGGGCGGACCGAACATCGCATGTGTTCGCCCACGGTGGCGAACGCGAACATGCTATGTTCGCCAGGAACTATTCGCTTGCGAACCGTTCGGGACATCACTATTCCTGTTGAGGGAGAAACTGATGAACATGAAGAATCATTAGCGAAAGAAGATATTCCATAAGTAGTTGGCCTTAACCCCTTAAGGAAAGATGACGGATATATTCCATCATGATTCCCTTTTATTCCAGAAGTTGTGTCCTTAAGTTGTTAAGGAGGGCATGTCTGACACAGTTGATGATAAAATGTGGTTTATCAGACCAAAATCTGAAAATTTGAATTCCTTCCTATTGTTTCATCCATGTCAACCAGTTGTCCTTTCTTTTAATTCAACAAAGTTATATCAGAGGATGGATGGAAAGAAGCGTCACTGGTTGACTTATTCACATGGACATGGTGCCTTTTTCTGCATGGTGTGTCTAGCTTTCAGCAAAAAGACAGACGACAGTGCTTTTATTGATGGTTGCTTTGATGAAAAGCACATGTACCAGAGAATTGAAGAGCATGAAAGAAGCAACCTCCACAATAATAGCTCTGAATCATTTTTGATGAGGTCAAAGAATATGGACATATCTAGTTTTTTCTTTGAGAAACAAACAACAGCCAGAAAAGAAGAAGTGAAGAGAAAACGTGCCATCCTAGAGAGGATAATTGAAACCATAAAGCTGATTGGAAAAAGAGACCTAAGCTATCGGGCAACAGCTGAAGCAGCATATACGTTAGATAATGAAAAGTTGGACCATGGAAACTTCCTTGAGATTTTGCTACTCTTAAGCAAGTTTGATCCCTTGCTGAAAAATCACCTTGATACAGTTATTAAAAAAAGTAAAAAGCAACATCAAAGTGCAACAAGTAGCAAAGGACGTGGTGGCTTTGTTACATTAATTTCAAAAACTACAGTCAACAATATCATCTGTGTAATTTCAGCACTTTTAAAAAAAAAAGGTATTGCACAAGAGATCAGAGATGCCGGCATGTTCTCAATACAGCTCGATACAACACAGGATATAAACGTCTCAAACCAGTGTTCAATAATAATTCGGTATGTCACAGATGTGGTCCATGAACGTCTGGTTGCTGTGGTAAATTGCACATCCACGACAGGGAAGGTTTTGTGTGAACTGGTTTGCAATGTATTGGAATCCATGGAAATTGATGTTACGAACTGTGTTGGGAACTCAACAGATAGAGCTTCTAATATGCAGGGTCAGTACAATGGATTCAGCACATGGCTGAGAAATAAAGCACCTGGCCAGATTCATGTGTGGTGCTATGCACATGTACTAAATTTGGTGATGATGGATGTCACAAAGATATCTGTTCAGGCAATATTGTTGTTCGGCTTGTTAAACTCCTGTGCTGTATTTATCCGTGAATCCTACCTTCGGATGATTGTATGGCATGAAAAGTCTCAGGAAGAAAGATTTCGATCTCTTTCTGTGATTGGAGAAACAAGATGGTGGTCCAGAGATGCAGCACTTACAAAGGTGTTTGGTTCGTTTAATGATCCAAGTCAAGCCTTGTATGTAGATTTGATCCAGACCATGGCAGAAATATCATGTTCTGATCATTTTAATGCTGACATCAGATACAAGTCTGGAACTTACTTAGAATCCCTCAAAAAATTCCACACACTTATAACGGCACAGCTGTACTTATTTGTTTTCAAGAATACCACTCCACTATCCTTGTACCTGCAAACACAAGGTATGGATGTATTGCAGGCATACCGAATGGTGACAGAAACGGTAAACAACTTGCAAGCACATGATCGTGATTCCCAAATGATTATAGATGCTGCAAAGAAGTTTACAGTCTGGGCAAACAGCAAGTTGGATACAACCGACTGCAAAGTTTTGATTGAGGAAGACTTTCCATCACCTCGAAGAATACCACGTAAGAAAAGAATGGCTGGTGAGCTTGCAGTAGACGAACCAATTCTGATAGCAAGTGATCAGTTCCAGGTGGAGGTGTACAATGTGACCTTGGACAAGATCATTAATAGTCTGCATAGCCGATTTACAACACATGGTCAGTTATTTGCAGATTTGGCATGTTTAGATCCCCAAAATTTTGAAGATATTTTACTAGACCTTCCCAGCAGTGCATTAGAACGACTGAGTAGCCTTGTAATTAAATTTGACTCCAATGCAACTAAAGAGAAACTGCAAAGTGAGCTACTTGATTTTGCATCAAAGTGGCAAAGATTGAAAATGTCACTTGATGAAGAATATACTGATGCTAACAATGAAGGTTAAGATGAAGACACCATCCATTCTCATCTTATCTCTGAAACTGAAGAACAGCCATACTCCAATGTTGGTGATAAAAGTGGAAAGTGCAAAACTTGTAAGAGCTGTATAGCCTGCTGCTACAATGTATTATTGTGTTACAACTTATACAGTCTAACGTATAGTTCACTTTTTAATGCATATAAATTGACACTGACACTTTCCTCTTCGCAAGTAGCATGTGAGAGGTCTTTTTCAAAACTTAAATACATCTTGAACAGACTGAGAAATTCCCTCTCTCAAACACATTTGGAGGCCTTTATGCTAATGTCCGTGGAGAAAGAGGCCTTGATTGGACTAAGCAATGAAACCATCATTGATGTTTTGGCTTCGAAAAGCAGCTTGCTACAAGGGATGTTGCATACATAACTTACAAGCATGTCAGTAAATTACAATGTTGGTCAATATTTCTATTTCTGAATTTTGACTGGATTAGTTTTGTTTTTTGTTGTTTTTTTAAGTTATAATTACTTTTAAAAGTTGTTACATATTTTATCCTCTAAAACTTTAGAAAACAGTTTACACATTGCAACCTCCTAAAGCAGGGCTGTCCAACATGCGCCCTCCCCAGATGTTACTGAACTACAACTCCCATAATTCCCTGGCCATCTGTTTCATTAAAAGAATCATGGTAGTTGTAGTTAGCAACATTTGGGGGGTCACAGGTTAGACAGGTCTGTCCTAAAGGGTAATGAGCCCTGTATTTATCAACTGTTAAAATAATTTATTTGTTTTAAAGCACTTTTTTGATTAATGCTTGTACATTACATTTTGAAAACTGTTGGGTTGCTTGCCATGGTACTGGTACAATTTTACTGTTCTAAAATTGGAATAGAAAGCTAGCCAGCAATATGTTTCAAGGTATTTAAACTTTATTGAATTCCAAAGGTTTTCGCACATTTTGTACTGTTACAGAATTAACAGCAAGTTTATTATAACTGTTAAAATATTTAATTACTGTCTAGTATAACATTTGCACTTTTTGTTACCTCTAAAAATTTATTTGCATTTACTACTGTTTTGTGTGTTTAAGTAATTTATATATGTTAAGTTAATACATTTTGGAAACCATTTGTGTTTTCTATACTTGGAAGTAAAGCTCTTTGATTATTCTTTATTTGGACAATTTTGATGGGGCAGACACAATTGCATGGGATAATGGTCTACTATGATATTTGGAACAATGGGGGTTCTACATAAAGAGCTATTGTGGGGCAAAGTTCTAAATGTAGTCTAATCACCCTAGCAATAAATGGTCTACTCTTGATGATTGCTCCATGTTTACACTTTTTTTTTTACTCTTTATGTATAAGGCTTTGTGTGCTTTTATATCTCATCTATAAATAATTCACCCTTCAGATGTGCTTTAAAATGCATGATTTTACCTTTTATGAACAAGAAAATTACGTTGTGCCGGTATAATTACGCAATGCTATGGGGCTGGTATGTAATTTTTTCCAGGGCTGATTTTCACACCCAGTCCGGCCCTGGCTGACTGCCTCAATGAACGTAAAAACCCAAGGGGTTTGATAGAGTCCTAACCTCAACATCTGAGGAAAGGGATTTAGGGGTGATTATTTCTGATGACTTAAAGGTAGGCAGACAATGTAATAGAGCAGCAGGAAAAGTACTCATGCCATTGTACAGAACACTGGTGAGACCTCACTTGGAGTATTGTACGCAGTACTGGAGACCGTATCTTCAGAAGGATATTGATACTTTAGAGAGGGTTCAGAGAAGGGCTACTAAACTGGTTCATGGATTGCAGGATAAAACCAGGAAAGGTTAAAGGATCTTAACATGTATAGCTTGGAGGAAAGACGAGACAGGGGGGATATGATAGAAACATTGAAATACATAAAGGGAATCAACACAGTAAAGAAGGAGACCATATTTAAAAGAAGAAAAACTACTACAACAAGAGGACATAGTCTTAAATTAGAGGGGCAAAGGTTTAAAAATAATATCAGGAAGTATTACTTTACTGAGAGGGTAGTGGATGCATGGAATAGCCTTCCAGCTGAAGTGGTAGAGGTTAACACAGTAAAGGAGTTTAAGCATGTGTGGGATAGGCATAAGGCCATCCTAACTATAAGATAAGGCTAATTAAAAGTATTTTGAAATATTGGGCAGACGAGATGGGCCAAATGGTTCTTATCTGCCATCACATTCTGAGACCTACGACAAGGCTCCAGGCTCCAGTGGGTGAACCTCTCTTCTTTCAGAGAGCGAAGCAGGAACAAGCTCTTAAAAGAGCTTAGTGATTATAGTCAGGGGAGTATACAGCGTATAGCAATCCCGAGTGTAGATGCAGCCTTTTCCCCCACACATGAGACGAGGCTTTATGTTTAGGGTAAAACAGGAACTCTGCTTTAATGGGGCACACTGGCCTTTTATGCAAGTTTCCCAACAAGGTTGACGCCCAGGTGGACCTTGTTGGGCACAGGACACAAAGTATGCAAGCCAATAAAACCAATGTGACAATGAATGACAATTCCACATACAGTACACAATCCCTCCCCTCTGCCTGTGATACAATTAACCCCTTAAGGACACAACTTCAGAAATAAAAAGGGAATCATGACAGAATATTTCCGTCGTGTGTCCCTAAGGGGTTAAGACAGATAATGTATTAACTCAATTAACATTAGGCAGAAAAAACACACATTTTTATAAAGTACCATAAGTACCCCAAAACACAACATATCCCCATAAATCTTACATGATATCCCAGATCTGGGTGAACAACATATCCAAAAATCACCCAGATCACATAAGGGGTGCAGAAATTTTATGGAAGTCATATTTTTTTCCCAGGCGAACCCAGGATTTTATGACCAAAACAGTTCCATAGATTCGCGGCTAAGTGCCGCTGGAGGACTGACCGGGAACCGCGAGGTTTTCATGCCGAAAATAGTTCCAATGCATTCTCAGCTAAGTCCCCCTGAAGTCTATTCGCGGTTTTAGTCCATGCGAACAAGATGGCCGCTACCACGTGTTAGAATGTTGAATGGCGGCCACTTCAACTCTTCGGGAGTATGAAGAACCAATGTCTGAAGGTTTATAGGCACTTATGTACAGGTTTTCCTACAAGGTTACCACCCATGTGGACCTTGTGGTACACAGGACACAAAGTTTCAAAAACCAATCAGGACAGTCTTGTACATTTAGGCACTCCTCTGCTTGGGAGATAATTGAGCAAGATACTGTATTAACTCAATTATCCCCAAGCAGAAAAAACTAATTTTTACACATTCCTCATAACATCAAAATTATACATTTAATTCATATAAAACTTGCCGAACAGGCATAATTATGGGAACAACATATTTAAAAATTATAGCAATCGGTTCAGGGGTTCGGAAGATAGATGGAAGTCACATTTGACCGACCGCAAGCATGGCTTTCATGCCCAAAACATTTCCACAGATTTGGGCTGTGCAACCAGTTTATTCCCCATAGTTCACATACTATTCAAATGCACAAACGGGAGCCGTTTGTGTAAATAGCCAATGTTAAAGTGGCGTTCACTGTCGAAGTGGCGAAGTTCCAAAGAAGGTAAGGTTCAGCGGTGTTTGTGCCGTCGCATGTCCGCTTTTAGTTCCATGAGCTCGACGGAAAACACCGCTGACCGCGTTCGACTAAACAAGATGGCCGCTGCCACGTGTTCGACTATACGAACAGCGACCAACCAGCCGTTCGTCTATTAGCTGGCAGTTAACCACCAGCCTGGGAAGTAAATTGGCTGCACACTCCACTTGCGTGTGGTCCAGCTGTTCGGTTGTTTGTTCGGTAAATTCCATTTACCGAATGTGGCGAAACCAACCTCACCACTGGGCACTGGAGAAGCCTGGTTGCCAGCCTCCTGCCTCATGACTACGGTCCCCTCTCATCAGCCCATGCTAAACTTAAATCCCATTGCGATTTGACTGTGTTTGTGGGATCTGAGCGCTGTTTAGATATATTGAGCGCTCAGATCCAAGCCATCTGGGGATAGGTTGAATGTGGGGGTTCTGTTCAGTATGATAGGCGTTAGGTATTTTTGTGTATTTTTGCTGTTGTTGTGAATAGAGAGATTTTCTGTATCTGGAGATTGTTGGCTTACCACACCCAGTTAAGCCAATTATCTCCAGGATAGAGGACTCTGTGGAACTGGTTTTGGGCAGAAAAGCCATGCTTCAGTCGGTCACAAAGGACTTCGACCTAACTTTTAAACCAATGGAAGGAATTGCCTGATTTTTGAGTATGTTTGTATTTGGAGTATGCCGATTCTGAAAATGTAAGTTTATGTGAATGTGATGTATAATTTTAAAGTTATGAATATTGTGTAAAACTGTGTATTTTCCTGCCTGTGATAATTACGTTATCCCATTGTGTTCAGTAATTATATCACAGGCAGAGGGGAGGATTTTGCTGGAATGAATGGGAGTGTTTATCTGTGTTGTATACCAAGTCTGATCTCACCTCGTTGGGGTGAGCCCAATCTTGCATGGTCCTCAAAGTCGTAGATGTCTCAAAATCGGGTCTTCATAGTGCTCCCAAACTATGGTTCTGTGAAAGACTCCCACAACAGGCCAGGGCCATCATAATCATACCCCTCCGGGTTGTCGTGCTCCGCCGTCTAGAGTGTATGCCGCGTTGTATACCACCAGAGCGCCTGGTAGACATCCTCTAGCCACAGCTCCTGCCAAACCCGGAGCTTGAGCTCCTTCACCCACTCCTCCAGGGGCTGCTCTCCCAGGAGGGGCATCCACAGGGCCAGTCGCATCTGCAATCACTGCTCCTCGCTGGGGAGTCCCTCGCCCCGCCGACGCTGTATGTCCTCCAGGGCCTCATACCAGATGCCTTTCTGGATTGCATCCCGCTCATCCATGTCCTCCTCCTCCTCGTATAGGAATGCTGTTCGGGGACAAGCTGGTTCCATACTGCTGTGGCCAGGCGTGCTGTACGGTGACAAGCGTTGCCCTACTTTGTAACTCCACGAAACAGTGTCTGTGAGCTACTTCTCCTCACACTAGGATGCCATCCCACCGCTGCCACCTCTGTAACAGATCACCTGGCACCCCGACTGGGTACCTCCGTTGATGGATTCTCCTAGTGCTTCCCAAGGGCTCCAAGCACTCCACTTGACACCATAAGCACTGTAGACCCCACAAACCGCCACAGCTTGGTTGGGGTCTCGCCGTCTCCTACCCACCCTGGTCCTACAACAAGGCTCCAGGCTCCAGTGGGTAAACCTCTCTTCCTTCAGAGAGCGAAGCAGGAACAAGCTCTTAAAAGAGCTTAATGATTATAGCCAGGGGAGTATACAGTGTATAGCAATCCCCAATGTAGATGCAGCCTTTCCCCCCACACATGAGACGAGGCTCTATGTTGAGTGTTTAAGAGGAACTCAGCAGTCTAAGGATTTATTGGCACTTATATACAGGTTTTCCCACAAGGTTACCACCCACGTGGACCTTGTGGTACACAGGACACAAAGTTGCAAAAACCAGGACAGACTTGTGCATTTAGACACTCCCAAATCATGCACACAAACCCTCCCCTCTGCTTGGGAGATAATTGAGCAAGATATTGTATTAAACATAGAAACATAGAAACATAGAATGTGACGGCAGATAAGAACCATTCGGCCCATCTAGTCTGCCCAGTTTTCTAAATACTTTCATTAGTCCCTGGCCTTATCTTATAGTTAGGATAGCCTTATGCCTATCCCACGCATGCTTAAACTCCTTTACTGTGTTAACCTTCTTTTTAAATATAGTCTCCTCCTTTACTGATAGAAACTCAATTATCCCCAAGTATTAACTCAATTATCCCCAAGTAGAAAAAGCATTTTTACACATTTCTCATAACATCAAAATTATACATTCAATTCACATAAAACTGAATTTTCCGAACAGGCATAATTATGGGAACAACATATTTAAAAATCATACCAATCGGTTCAGGGGTTCGGAAGATTGATGGAAGTCACATTTGACCGACCGCAAGCATGGCTTTCATACCCAAAACGGTTCCACAGATTTGGGCTGTGTGGCCGGTCTATTCCCCATAGTTCACATACTGTTCAAATGCACGAACGGGAGCCGTTCGTGTAAATAGCCAATGTTAAAGTGGTGTTCGAATTTTCAAACACCGTTCGACTACTGTCGAAGTGTCAAAGTTCCAAAGAAGGTAAGGTTCAGAGGTGTTCGTGCCGTTGCGTGTCCGATTTTAGTTCCATGAGCTCGACGGCAAAACGCAGCTGACCGCGTTCGACTAAACAAGATGGCCGCCGCCACGTGTTCGACTATACGAACGGCGACCACCCAGCCGTTCGTCTTTTAACTTGCTGTTAACCACCAGCCTGGGAGATAAATTGGCAGCACACTCCACTTGCGTATGGTCCGGCTGTTTGGTAGTTTGTTCTGTAAATTCCATTTACCGAGCCACATAGTAAAAAGACACGAACAAGCCTTTTTAACCCCTTAAGGACCAAACTTCTGGAATAAAAGGGAATCATGACATGTCACACATGTCATGTGTCTTTAAGGGGTTAAAGGGGGAAAACTAAGTTTTAACGTAGGGGCCATAATCCTGAGGCAAAAGGCGAACAAATAGGCCCCTCCAGAACCCAGCAACGAGGTTATTTTTGCCACAGTCTCAATTTCCAATTAACAGATTTCCTTGTTCATTAAGCTATGCAACATCGTACTCCATGTGGAACATGATGATCATTTGCACAAAGCAAAGACTCAGTGCTTTCCTATGGGGAAGGTCCAAAGCGTGTGCAGTGTTCGCTGTGCACTCACTTTAGGTTCCCATATCGCTATGACTTCAGAGGAGGATAAGTGCAATCCAGTGACAGTAGACCTCAGTGCTGGAATCAGATAAGTGAAAAAAGGGTTTCTTTGGGTGGCAGAGGGGCATTATAGTGTTACCGTCTTACCCTGAAAATAAGACCGGGGATTATCTTAATTTTTACCCCGAAAACGCCCTAGGACTTATTTCAGGGGGAGAAACGTGTGCTAGAAAGCAGGTCTACGTTCGGGGGAATTCCCCCGAACATAGACCAGTTCACTAGGGCATGAAATCCTGCAAATCTATGTTTAGGGAAACTTTCCCGAACATAGATTAGCTTATTTGCTAATAGAATACCGCAAATCTGTGTTCCGGGAAACTTCTCCAAACACAGATTAGTTTACTCACAAATGGAATCTTGCGTATCTATGTTCGGGGAATATTCCCCAAACATAGATTAGCTAAATAGCGACTAGGGACTAAGGCTTATTTTCGGGGTAGGGCTTATATTACAAGCATCCCATGAAAATAAGCTAGGTCTTATTTTCTGGGGATGTCTTATTTTCGGGGAAACGCGGTAGGAATACAGTTTTGTATTTCTGACACTATAGTGTTTGTTTAAACAGTGATACTTGTTCATTGCTTATTCTGTCTTCTGGCATCCTGACCTAGGCTTGTCAGGATCCTTTCCTGACAACCAAGATTATGTTTCTTTTATTCTGTTCATTGCAACAAGTTCCAGTTTTCCACCACTAGTGGCCTCCCTAACCACTAGGACTGTATCTTCCTTCTCTCTACCTCACCTGCCTGGACTGATTAATTATTAATACAGGGTTCCTGGCTCCTACAAACTTACCTACTTTGTTACCAGCCTATTGAATACAAACCTGATCTACACTACTAACCTACTTTACCTTACCAAGCTGCTTTATACCTACTTGATCTACGTTATGAACCTTTGTTACCAACCTGCTTCATTACCAACCTGATCTACACTACCAACCTGCTTTATATTACCAAGGTTCATTATACCAACCTGACTTACGCTACTAACCAGAATTGCAAAGACTAATGTACCTGCATTATCAGTGCGCTTTCCAAACAAGGGGGCTGATTCCTTAAACATCTATTTTACTTGCAATTACTGAAACCTTACTGTTCTATTATGTTTTACTTGTCTCTCTAATTAACCTATACTTTCAACTATAGGATTTCTTACTATCCAATTATATCCTGTTAATAACCTGTCTGGGGCATATTGCCTAAACCCTCTTTTCGGTTATCTTTCCTTATCCTTACCTATAATTTTGTTTATAGATACTCCTTCCTATTTCCTATGATTCAGTTTATAGGTTCACCTTCTACCTATTGCCTATAATTTCGTTTTTAGGTTTTCCTTCTACCATTGCCTATAATTTCGTTTATAGGTTTTCCTTCTACCATTGCCTATAATTACATTTGTAGGTTCTCCTATTTTCCTTCTGTTTATAATCTAATTTATAGGATTTCCTGCTACTTTACTATGTCTAAACCTTCTAATAAAGAACCAAACGTTAACCCTGTCCAAAGTCTCTTATCTGACCTGCTTAAAACCATGACAAAGCTTGTCTAGTTTGTCACTATCCAGTATTTCAAAGGTGTGTTTGCTTAAAACAGGCCACTCTATGGTCTGGTAATACAAACTTTCCATCCCTTTCCTACTTCTGCATTTAGGTATCTAACCGTATAATGGTGAATTAAATTATAAAGGAAGTTGCAGCTTTCATACCATAAATTAGTTGTTGACTTCACACTTCTTCAATGAATAACAACCACAGCTGTCCAGTGAATGGGAATTGATACCGTAAAAAAGGGGAAAAAAAGAGCATCATGAAAGATCAACCTCTCATTAGTGCATTAGATGCACTATTAACAGAACATCTAAAATTAATTAGGAAAATATAGCATATATATCTGACAATTAACAGTCATGTTGGATGGCATGTTAGAAAAGGCTAAATATCAGAAAAACTCTAAAACTTTTACAAATGTAAAAGAAAACCGTCATTTTAATCTTCAGTTAGTTTGCTCTACAGACTGTTATTTCTTCCATATTCTGAGAAATCAAAGGGGTGGCTAGATTCATCCAATGTATGTCAAGATGTCTGCACAGAAAATGTTTGCATAACTTGTTAGTAATGGAGGTATTGTGTGGTAGAAAAATATGAGTATAGCCAGGTAGAAACATATAGGAGACACATATATGTGGCCACAGTGGTATTAGACGTTAAGAACTATAGACCCTAAAAGGTATCCTGTGTAAGTCCTTCAATGCTGCTGTCACCCTAACCTCCTGTCGCTTATACAGGAGGGAAACAGTAAAAACATTATAAAAAAAAACAAGGGCAATGCTCATTGGAATGCAGAATTGTGCACTAAGGGCCACACAACTGGTTTATTTGAAGACCTAGATAAATACAAATGGTTCAGTTTTATCCCTTCATCAGTGCTAATGACCTTAAATTTATGAGGGGGTAAAACCCAAACTTTTGTATTTATTTATGTCCTTCAATAAACCAGTTGTGTAGCACTTAGAATTTAAGTACATGCTGGATAGTGTTCTAATAAGATTTCAATGCCAAGCATCTGTGTTCACATGACTGTGTGCCTGGATATCTGTATGACTGTGTCAGTGTACCTGTAATTCTGTGTCTGTATGATTAGGAGCCTGTGTGTCTGTGTCTGTATGATTGAGGGCCTGTGTTTCTGAGTCTGCGTGCATGTGTGACAGCATATAATCAATATTTGTCTGCATTTTTTTTAATTCCTGGTGAGGACCCAAAAGATATTTTAGCAACAGGGCCTCTGTTAATTAATTCCACCATTGGTGAGAGACCAAGAGGGAATAGTTAGGCTAATTCTACAATGCCAGTTCAGCCATGCTACACAAGTAATTATGTAAGATACAATTCTTTTTAAAATTAGATGATATTCAGTTAATGTGGGGGCAGGAGAAGAAGATTTTTGGGGTGGGCATGTATATGAAGCAGTAAAAGAGAGAAAGAACAGACAAGAATAATGCAATAAATGGCAACAGACAATTCTTGAAGTGTGCTTACTGGAGACTTAACGAGACTCTTCTTAATGACCCACTGGTTCTTACGGACACGAACAACACACTGACAAACTATTTTGCAGAAAATACGATGCCTGAGGTACCCGCCCCGACCATTTAGGAAGTGCACAAGTGCACCATTAGGGGCTTCTTCATGGCCAGAGGTGCCCAGATTAAACGGGAGAGGGAAGCAGGAGTACAACAGCTTACAGAGGAGATCCTCAAACTAGAACGGACCCACAAACTGAAGCCCACCCTGATCATCTTCCAAGAACTGGCGGCCATGAGAAGGGATTTAGTCACCATCCTCCCCAACCGATACCACCAATCCCTCCTACACACCAAGGCGCACTTCTACTCACACAGCGACCTACCCATACCTACTACAAGATGTTTGCGGATATTCTCTACCCACAGTTTATGAAGGCCTTTAACTCTCTCATGGAAGGACAGCGGCTCGACACACAAACGTAGGCCACCACCATCACTTTGATACCCAAAGAGGGCAACGACCTGGAGCAGTGTGCCAACTACCAACCCACATCCCTTCTGAACTTCGGCTTGAAGATGTTCGCGAAGTTATTGGCTGGCAGACTAAACCCCTATCTGTCAGATCTAGTGAGACTGGACCAGGTGGGATTCATCCCCCACAGCGAAGCCGGGGATAACATCACACGAGAGCTGTCATTGATACACCAGGCAAGGAAGACGGGTGAAGGCCTCCTCTTGCTATCCACGGACACAGCGAAGGCATTCGACAGGGTGAGCTGGGACTTTCTCTTCCACACTCTAAAAGCCCTAGGTTTGGAACCTCAGATGCGTGCCAGAATAGAGGTCCTGTATGATAACCCGACGGCCAGGGTCGGCATCAACAGGGCGTACACGGAACCCTTCCACATCCGCTGTCTGCTCTCATCGCTGCTCTTTGTCCTGGCACTTGAACCATTCATGCAGGCGGTGAGGAGGAACCCGGACATCCAAGCAATTCAGGTGGGGACTGAGATGCATAAGGTAGCTGTTTACGCGGATGACTTCCTGTTTTTTGTGGCGTCCCCGGAGATTACACTGCCTAACCTCATGCAAGTTCAGGTGCTACGGAGACCTATCTAACTTTAAAAATAATTACACTAAGTCGACATCTTGGGGCTTTCGGTCAGGGTGGCCACTGTGAGTGGGAACTTGCAATTCCAATCGTCGGAGAAAGCTGTTACGTACTTGGGGATGTGGATAACTAGGGACCTCACTCAACTGTACGAGACGAACTTTACTCCACTGCTGGCCACGTTCCAGAAAAACCTGGCAGATAGGATGCTGCCACACATCCTGGCTGGGACACAATGCGATGACCAAGATGAACATTCTACCACGCATCCTCTACTTGTTCCAGACGCTCACCTTCAGGATCCCAACTGCGTACTTCACATCCCTAAAATCACTTCTAATAAAATATATATGGGGCTCTCAGAAACCCTGGATACGTTACCATATTCTGACCAGACCAAAGGCGGAGGGGGGGACTGGCAGTCCCTTACTTTCTACTATACTTCCACTCCACCCACCTGCAAAGAGTACTAGACTGGGTCAAGGGAGGGGTAACCAAACTATGGAATAAAATTGAGCGACACCAAAGAGAAGGCTCCTTGCAAACTTTAGTTTGGATGTCACATGGAACACGTAAGGTCTTAACGAACCAACAGTCATGTGTCAAACTACTCTAGAAATCTGGCACGGACTGGCCCCCAAACTAGGCCTTTCATCCTTCCTGTCCCCTCTGCATCCCCTCACCAAAAATTCTGCCTTCCCACCGGGCTTAGGGAACAGACCACTCACATGCTTTTTCCCGCATGCTCAGGTTCAGGTCCACAACATGATTAAAGATAAAAGACATAAGACCCTAGGGGACTTACTGGGGGACATTCATGCATATGTTCAAGTATCCAGTGGAGCGCTAATCTAATTGGCTAAACTCACCCTTGAATAAAGGGGTATGCCAGACGAGAAAATCTAAAAGGAAAAATATAAAATGGATACAATGGTGCAGTATATCTGGACTGGATGTTTTTAAAAAGAGCTGTATATGTAACAAACTCACATGATTCAGAGCCAGACAAAGATAGGCTCAGATCATAAACGCAGGGGTATTATACAGCAAATACCAGGCTTCTTCAATAGCTTTGTGGTGGTCCTCAGAGAAAGGGAGAGAAAGGGAACAATGGACCAAAGTCCTAGTGTATTATCTTCAACCCAATCTGTCAATAAAACAAATACAAGTGCTTGCTCACCTTTAAGAGAGCCAATTCAAACTGGGCTCTCAGTGTGATAGGTAATGTGCCTTTAAGAGGGCACTGCTCTTCTTTGTTTAGCAGGAGAATAGATGCAGGACGTAGGCTCATGTAGACAATCTAAAATTTATTGTAGTAAAACACTTACATAAAATACAAAATAAAAGTCCCATAAAATAATGGTGAGTCCTCGTCCGAGACGCGTTTCGCCTTATAGAAAGGCTTTTTCAATCGGTATCCTGCTTGTAAAATCCCGCCGGTTTAAATAGCCCGAAAATCTTTCCCCATTGGTGCTTGTAGCCTTCCGGATCAACCAATGAAGGAGGGGGTGTGTTCGTCATCTGTTGTGAGTGTTCGTAATTACGGAAGTGACGTATCGTACTTGCCGCAACGTCACTTCCGTTTTATTCGTAGCCGCCATTTTGGTTATTGGCAATTTGCTTGTATCACGTTTACATGCCCAATATTCAATACGTAATGTGGACATGAAAAAAAAAAGGGTGAAAAGAAGGAGTCAGATATAATATGCTAGCTTCATGGACATTGTAACCCATAATAAATAAAAGAAAGAAATCGAAAGAGAGACAGAAGGTCTCACTTCAAGATGTATCCAGACCGAAGTTATATCTTTACATTCCATCAAACAACAGTGTTCTCTGTATAGGGCAACTTGCCTTATTACCCCCCTGTATAAGATACATGGATATATATGGGTGTTATCATTATCGTTTCTTCCCTTAAAGAGATACACATAGGTGTTATCATTATCGTTTCTTCCCTTAAAGAGATACACATCAAATCATTCTTTATACAGAATCTGAAAATAAACTCAAGTTCATGTGGTCCTTATATAGAAATTAACCCTATCAGCCCTGTACATGGGGTACATAAGTATAAAAAATGATCTTTAATATAGTTGTTATTTTTAAAGGGGTACATGACCAATTTTGTATATCAAAAGTATATAGATGGACTAAATTACAGGCATTTTGTTTATTCACAGTGGGAGACATGTGCAAAGGCTGAGAGGAGAAAGGATGATGGAATAAAATTATAAAAAATGGCAGAGTTCAAAATCATAATTAAGACCTCTAGGATGTAGAGTGTCTAATTGAAAAATCCATTTCATCTCAGCCTTGCCCATTTTTTTTCACCAAATCGTCTCCTCTCCAATCTGTGACAACTTTCTGAATGCCCATAAATGACATACCTTTTGGATCACTGTTGTGTACGTTTTTAAAATGGAGCGATACACTATGCTTCGCAAATCCATTTTTTACATTTCTGACATGCTCCTGTATCCTCACCTGCAAGGGGCGTATAGTCCGCCCAATATACAGGAGGCCACATGGGCACCTCAGCATGTAAATTACCCTTTTAGTATGACAAGTAATAACATCCTTTATTTTATAATTCTTATTAGGGTTATTGGGATCTGAAAATTCCCTGACTGTTCTTTTATGGTTGTTAGTATTCCTGCAGGCCCCACAGACTCCGCATCCATAAAAGCCTTTAGATTCGTTGAAGGGGTTCAAAACTTTAGTTTTAGTCGAATTGTTATTAGAAAGGCTATTTCTTAAATTGGATACTCCCCTGTAAATAATCTTAGGCCGTTCTGGTAAGAGGATATTTCATGTCTCATCGTTTTTAAGAATCGGCCAATATTTATGAATTGCCTTTTTAACTTGTTTACTCTGTACATTAAAGTCGCAAATAAAGGCCAGTTCCTTATCTGCAGAGGTGGTCGGTTTCGCCTTATATTGAAGAAGGGTTTCTCTCTCTCTAAGGCTTATCTCATCGTGAGCACTATTGAGTAGTTGGTTATTGTAGCCCTTATCTGAGAAATCCGTCATGATTTTTTGAGCCTGTTTATGAAACATGGCAATGTCGGTGCAGTTACGTCTTATTCTAAGCAGTTGCGCCTTTGGTGCATTAAGTAACCAGGGTGAGTAATGGCAACTAGTGCCTTCGATGTAACTATTTACATCGACCTTTTTAAAGAAGGTGCTAGTCTTGATGGTGTTATTTTCAATAAAGATGTTAAGGTCAAGAAATTCAACAGATTTTTTACTGCTGTTTCTGGTGAGTTTAATCCCCCAATCGTTGTTCTCAATATGTGAAAAAAACACATCTAGGGATTCACTGCTACCCTTCCAAACGAAAAAGATGTCATCAATATAGCGATGATAGGACACCAGGCCTGCACCCCATCTACTATCACCAAAGATGAAAATTTGTTCCCAGTATGACATGAACAAATTGGCGTAGCTGGGTGCAAACCTGGTGCCCATCGCCGTGCCACAGACTTGCAGATAGAATGTCTCGTTGAACCAAAAGTAATTATTGTGGAGGATCCAATTTATTCCCTCCAAAATAAAGTCAATCTGGGACTGTGGAAAAAAATTTGTCGCTTCACATCCCTTGTTGTGTTGTATGATAGTATATAATGAATTAACGTCGGCTGTAACCAGCCAACATTCATCATCCCATACAATGTCTTTAAGTACCTGAAGGACATTAATGGTGTCCTTCAGGTAGCCTGTACAGTTCTTCACTATGGGCTGTAAGCATTGGTCAATATACTGGGAAAGCCTACTGGATATGGATCCAATCCCTGAAATAATTGGGTGCCCTGGGGGCTTGGTGATGTGTTTGTGGATCTTCGGTAAATAATAGAAAACCGGGATCCTAGGATGATGGATACTCAAAAACTCTGCTTCCTTTTTATTCAGAATACCCTCTTGCTTGTCTTTATCTATCAATCTGGTATAGCTGGCCTTAATTTCGCTGGTCGGGTCCTTGTTTAAAATGGTATATGTTGTACTGTCTCCCAGTAGCCTATTGGATTCTTCAATGTAGTCACTCTTCTCAATAAGAACGATGCCCCCCCCCTTTATCAGCCGGTTTAATAACCAATGTGTCATCATTCTTGAATTTCTTTAAGCTGTCTCTCTCTTGAAAGGTGAGATTGTATTCATTTTTACCAATAGGTTTAATACGTTTAATGTCTTTCATAACCATTTTATTGTTTTTTTTTTGGTTATGAAAGACATTAAACGTATTAAACCTATTGGTAAAAATGAATACAATCTCACCTTTCAAGAGAGAGACAGCTTAAAGAAATTCAAGAATGATGACACATTGGTTATTAAACCGGCTGATAAAGGGGGGGGGCATCGTTCTTATTGAGAAGAGTGACTACATTGAAGAATCCAATAGGCTACTGGGAGACAGTACAACATATACCATTTTAAACAAGGACCCGACCAGCGAAATTAAGGCCAGCTATACCAGATTGATAGATAAAGACAAGCAAGAGGGTATTCTGAATAAAAAGGAAGCAGAGTTTTTGAGTATCCATCATCCTAGGATCCCGGTTTTCTATTATTTACCGAAGATCCACAAACACATCACCAAGCCCCCAGGGCACCCAATTATTTCAGGGATTGGATCCATATCCAGTAGGCTTTCCCAGTATATTGACCAATGCTTACAGCCCATAGTGAAGAACTGTACAGGCTACCTGAAGGACACCATTAATGTCCTTCAGGTACTTAAAGACATTGTATGGGATGATGAATGTTGGCTGGTTACAGCCGACGTTAATTCATTATATACTATCATACAACACAACAAGGGATGTGAAGCGACAAATTTTTTTCCACAGTCCCAGATTGACTTTATTTTGGAGGGAATAAATTGGATCCTCCACAATAATTACTTTTGGTTCAACGAGACATTCTATCTGCAAGTCTGTGGCACGGCGATGGGCACCAGGTTTGCACCCAGCTACGCCAATTTGTTCATGTCATACTGGGAACAAATTTTCATCTTTGGTGATAGTAGATGGGGTGCAGGCCTGGTGTCCTATCATCGCTATATTGATGACATCTTTTTCGTTTGGAAGGGTAGCAGTGAATCCCTAGATGTGTTTTTTTCACATATTGAGAACAACGATTGGGGGATTAAACTCACCAGAAACAGCAGTAAAAAATCTGTTGAATTTCTTGACCTTAACATCTTTATTGAAAATAACACCATCAAGACTAGCACCTTCTTTAAAAAGGTCGATGTAAATAGTTACATCGAAGGCACTAGTTGCCATTACTCACCCTGGTTACTTAATGCACCAAAGGCGCAACTGCTTAGAATAAGACGTAACTGCACCGACATTGCCATGTTTCATAAACAGGCTCAAAAAATCATGACGGATTTCTCAGATAAGGGCTACAATAACCAACTACTCAATAGTGCTCACGATGAGATAAGCCTTAGAGAGAGAGAAACCCTTCTTCAATTTAAGGCGAAACCGACCACCTCTGCAGATAAGGAACTGGCCTTTATTTGCGACTTTAATGTACAGAGTAAACAAGTTAAAAAGGCAATTCATAAATATTGGCTGATTCTTAAAAACGATGAGACATTAAATATCCTCTTACCAGAACGGCCTAAGATTATTTACAGGGGAGTATCCAATTTAAGAAATAGCCTTTCTAATAACAATTCGACTAAAACTAAAGTTTTGAACCCCTTCAACGAATCTAAAGGCTTTTATGGATGCGGAGTCTGTGGGGCCTGCAGGAATACTAACAACCATAAAAGAACAGTCAGGGAATTTTCAGATCCCAATAACCCTAATAAGAATTATAAAATAAAGGATGTTATTACTTGTCATACTAAAAGGGTAATTTACATGCTGAGGTGCCCATGTGGCCTCCTGTATATTGGGCGGACTATACGCCCCTTGCAGGTGAGGATACAGGAGCATGTCAGAAATGTAAAAAATGGATTTGCGAAGCATAGTGTATCGCTCCATTTTAAAAACGTACACAACAGTGATCCAAAAGGTATGTCATTTATGGGCATTCAGAAAGTTGTCACAGATTGGAGAGGAGACGATTTGGTGAAAAAAATGGGCAAGGCTGAGATGAAATTGATTTTTCAATTAGACACTCTACATCCTAGAGGTCTTAATTATGATTTTGAACTCTGCCATTTTTTATAATTTTATTCCATCATCCTTTCTCCTCTCAGCCTTTGCACATGTCTCCCACTGTGAATAAACAAAATGCCTGTAATTTAGTCCATCTATATACTTTTGATATACAAAATTGGTCATGTACCCCTTTAAAAATAACAACTATATTAAAGATCAATTTTTATACTTATGTACCCGATGTACAGGGCTGATAGGGTTAATTTCTATATAAGGACCACATGAACTTGAGTTTATTTTCAGATTCTGTATAAAGAATGATTTGATGTGTATCTCTTTAAGGGAAGAAACGTTAATGATAACACCTATGTGTATCTCTTTAAGGGAAGAAACGATAATGATAACACCCATATATATCCATGTATCTTATACAGGGGGGTAATAAGGCAAGTTGCCCTATACAGAGAACACTGTTGTTTGATGGAATGTAAAGATATAACTTCGGTCTGGATACATCTTGAAGTGAGACCTTCTGTCTCTCTTTCGATTTCTTTCTTTTATTTATTATGGGTTACAATGTCCATGAAGCTAGCATATTATATCTGACTCCTTCTTTCACCCTTTTTTTTTTTTCATGTCCACATTACGTATTGAATATTGGGCATGTAAACGTGATACAAGCAAATTGCCAATAACCAAAATGGCGGCTACGAATAAAACGGAAGTGACGTTGCGGCAAGTACGATACGTCACTTCCGTAATTACGAACACTCACAACAGATGACGAACACACCCCCTCCTTCATTGGTTGATCCGGAAGGCTACAAGCACCAATGGGGAAAGATTTTCGGGCTATTTAAACCGGCGGGATTTTACAAGCAGGATACCGATTGAAAAAGCCTTTCTATAAGGCGAAACGCGTCTCGGACGAGGACTCACCATTATTTTATGGGACTTTTATTTTGTATTTTATGTAAGTGTTTTACTACAATAAATTTTAGATTGTCTACATGAGCCTACGTCCTGCATCTATTCTCCTGCTAAACAAAGAAGAGCAGTGCCCTCTTAAAGGCACATTACCTATCACACTGAGAGCCCAGTTTGAATTGGCTCTCTTAAAGGTGAGCAAGCACTTGTATTTGTTTTATTGACAGATTGGGTTGAAGATAATACACTAGGACTTTGGTCCATTGTTCCCTTTCTCTCCCTTTCTCTGAGGACCACCACAAAGCTATTGAAGAAGCCTGGTATTTGCTGTATAATACCCCTGCGTTTATGATCTGAGCCTATCTTTGTCTGGCTCTGAATTATGTGAGTTTGTTACATATACAGCTCTTTTTAAAAACATCCAGTCCAGATATACTGCACCATTGTTTCCATTTTATATTTTTCCTTTTAGATTTTCTCGTCTGGCATACCCCTTTATTCAAGGGTGAGTTTAGCCAATTAGATTAGCGCTCCACTGGGTTCTGTTTGTTGTGACCCCTCTGTCTCACTTTCATTACCCCACTTTTTTGCATGCTATTGTGTTAAGGTTTGGAGGTACCTACACGTGTGTGAGCTGCTTAGCGGAATCAGGTTCTTCACCACACTATATTTGAAGCGCCTAAAAAGCACGGTTTATTTGTTATTACTTGTCCATATGTTCAAGTATGAACAACTGAAAAGGTACCTCACCCACATACCTCAACAACCAGATCGGCATAGGGTTCTCACCCCCTTCAAATAAAATTGCATAGACCCTGCCCCACAACCACACGCAGTCTCTTACCTGTACTCCCTACTCCAAACACAAGGGAGTAAACCGGCACCTAGCTACATGGGGAAGTGGGAAGAGGCCCTTGAGAAAACCCTCACAGACACCCAATGGGGGAAAATTTGGGGCCGTTCGTGCAAATAGTCAAAGTTAAAGTGGCGTTCGATTTGTCGAACACCGTTCAACTCCCTTCGAAGTTGCGAAGTTTGGAGAAGGTAAAGTTCAGCTCTGTTCGTGCTGTTGCGTGTCCGATTTGGGTTCCATGAACTCGACGACCAAACACAGCTGAATGCGTTCGACTGAATTAAAATGGCCTCCACCATATGTTCGTAGGTCGAATGGCGGCCACTTCGACTACTTTGGCACTTCGGCTGTATCCGAAGTGCCACTGCGAAAGTGCAGATCCTTTCCAATAGTTTTTAAAGGGCCTTGAACAGTGTCTTAAATTACAATAAGCCCACAGGACAAGAGGCTGGCAAGCAGGCCTCTCCAAAACCCAGTGGCGAAGTGCAACTCGTCACAATCCCCGTTTAGCCTGGATCTGAGTGCCCAGGTTGTCCAAATAGTGCTCAGATTCCATAAACACAGCCGAATCGCCACCGGGGCAAAGTTTTGACCGACCCGCACCCGAGGCGTCTGCTCAAATGAGTTCTAGAGATTCAGTGGTAGTGGTCGGTCACTTTCAGGCGTTGCATACGAACAAACTATCGAAGTGTTCCCCTGGCTCATAGGTAGCGTTTGTTTGCCTTGTTCGTCCGAACAAACCTACCGAACAGCACTTTCCTCGCTTGTCGAGGAAAGATGCAGGCGTTTGTATGATTTCACCAGTGTTTGTGCGGTCGAGTGTACGACTTATAGTTCCAGACCCTTGATGACCAGATCCCGCTGCCTGTGTTCATGCGACAAGATGGTCACCATTTTCTCCAACACGTGGCGTTCGGTTATACGATTGGCAGCCACACAGAGAGAGCACTTAAGTCTGTGGTTTCTTTGATGTTTAATGAGCCAGGGGGTGTTCGGTATTTGGTAGATTCATCAATGGGATTTGAGGTTTCATGAAAGAGGATGGAGAAAAGATTATTGGGAAGAAAGTAATGAGTTACAAAAATATTTATCAAACATTAAGTTAGTTTGATGATTCTTGCTATGGGCGGATGGTCTCTACATACTACAGGCCCATCTGTTGGTGGAATCATGCATCATTAATTCAGAGGGTGGATTTTATGGGTGGAAAGAAGGTTTGCATTTGCATCACTAGTCCAATCCACCACCTTGACCATATATATATTTTAGTATTAATTGTTGTCAGAGTTATAATTAAACAGTAAAATTGTATACATAGCAGGTGAGTACAATCGCAGAGATATAAATAAAGAGCATACATAAGCATAAAATAAAACTGGATATCACAAAAAGGAACAACTCATCCAATACTTACTGATGGAAAATAACAGTCCCACAGGTTAGCTCTTATGCTCTATGTGAAAGTGGCACACTCACTTACTTGCAGTATCCAGATTAAAAAGAGTTTACTCAAGCGGCTCTCAAATCTACTAAGTCCTACCATGCATATAGCTTATAAAAATCTCAATGTTATTAAGTGGGAAATTTTGACTTTTGTAGTGAAGCACATTCCCTAGGACACTGAACATGAAGTCTATGACATTATAATTGGTTTTGAAGGTAAGGAGCACCTCAAGGAGCCAGTGCATCCAACCTCATTGTGATCTCCTTAGACACTGTTTGTAACTTCCCGGAACCATGAGGTGTGTTAATCTTGTAGCTTTGAGTGTAGAATACATGTTTGCTTAGAAATGAGAAATTTTAGCAGTTTATCTCTGGGCTAGGCATGGAGGTGTCTGCTTCCGGTGCCATTATATCCTTCTTTAAGACAGCAGTCATCTTGAAAAGCAACAGGTAATTGGTGTTTTGTTTCACTGGGCTCAAGCTTTATTCAACAAAATAGTATAAAAAGAGCAACAATCTAAGAGTACATGTTAATGTCATACTTGTGGGGTGCCAATGAGCCTGTTGAGTGGGCAGGTGTCCTTGGCTGTTTCTCCTTTTTCTCTTGTGAGCGTTGTGGTGGTTGAATGTTCACAAAGTGTTGTCTATTTTCCATGGTGGTGAACTCTCTCTGCTCCTGATTTATGGTTGTGTTGGGGGGAAAGGAGGGGGAAGGGAAGGATAATTAGGGGGTTGTTAGTGAGAGTTCCGTGTTAAGGGGGACCCGGGCTCGTCCGCACATCCACCCCAGCTCCGCGAGCGTCCCTGTCCTGTTAGTGTCGGGCGATATATACAAACCACAGTTGCCACATTTCCACGTGTTTAGTTTCTCTGCCTGTTAGGGAGGCATGAAGTGCCTCCGCGCCCTGGTTGTCTTCCACTCGCCGGATCCATTCCTTTTTCGTTGGGATGTTGGTTGTTTTCCAGTAGGCCGGTATTGACGCTTTAGCCGCATTCAAGAGGTGTAGAAGTATTGATTTTTTTAATAGCTCGAGATCGTTTGTTGAGAGGGCGAGTTCTGCAGACCAGTCTGGGACATCCCCCAGCACCATAGTCACCTCAGTTTTTACCATGTCCCAATATGGGAGTATTTAAAAGAAATACAGTATTACCAGTGGAACACACATATGCTAAAATAAACCAAGAGATTCTCATACACCTTAGTGAGTACCCTTCGCCCTCACAACAAACAGAATATACATACAATATAAGGTGGAGTATCTTCTTGTTTAAAACTAATTTAAAACAACCTGGAGATAAAGCAAAATGAACACATAATAGTGCAATATTGTCTAAAATCTCCTATAAACGTCAGGGAAATATGTGGAAATAAACTCACAAGGCAGGAGCCTGTAAAGTAAGGCTCAATCTTCCAGCGTTGTGGGATTTAGGTTTCCACTCCCTTCTTTCTACTGCCCAGAGGTGATGAATAAGGTGATGTCCTCTCACAGGTAAGTTGAAATAGTAAAAAGTGCTTTATTGAATAAAGTGCACAAAAAGTATAAAAAACACAAGACCTTACGATTAAGGGAAATCTTGTAGAGATTGTCTCTGTTAGCAAAACGCGTTTCGCCTCCTATGGAGGCTTCCTCAGTTGCTGTGGGTCCTTGCTGTAAGTTTTCTTTATATGTGGTTTCAATTTCGCGCCCTTTTTCCGGCTTGAGTGCTCGATCGCGGCATTTTTCACTTCCGCGTTCCACAGGTGGAACGCATTCGTTCAGTCATTTCCGGTTTCGGCTCTTGCGTTCCAACGGTGGAACGCATACGTTAGGATTCCGATTTCTCTGTATTGGGACGTGCTTCTGCGTTCTATTTGGTTCCATTTTCGGCTGGCAATCCGTTTTGCCCTTAATGAGTCCCATAAAAAGCTGGCAGTCCATTTTAAATAATTTTCATTGTACAAATAAGTCTCTCAAAACGAAGTTTGAATGGAAAGAATAAAATATAGTAAATGTATATTCTGGATACAAAATTTACATAAATATAATATAGAAAAACTTATAAATGACCAGGAAATATAAAATTATACACTTTAAAATTACTGTATAGATCTGGTTAAAAAAGAAAACTAAATGGATAAGACATATGAATGAAAAAGTGCTGATAGTAAGGCAAGAATAAAATGAGCTTAAGAACATTCCCAAAATAGACTTAAGATCAAAAACCTTTATATAAAAAACTTGCTTTGAAAGGAATTGGATATTTAAAAGTGACAAACCTCAAAATCTAAATTGAGGCCATGGGGGATAAGGGTTTTAAAAGTATATATAAATTTCATTTCTTCTTTCCCTAATGCTTTCCCTTTAAGCAGTATGTGGATAAAGGAAAAAACTTAGGAATCCTTACAGACAAAGAGGCAGACTATCTGTGGATAGACAACCCCAAAATACCGGTCTTTTATCTATTACCTAAAATTCATAAAGACGTAATCAATCCCCCAGGAAGACCAATTATATCTGGCATAGATTCCATCTCTACTAGAATTTCCGAGTATATAGATACCATCCTCCAGCCAATTGTCAGAAAAAATCCCACATATCTTAAGGATACTATTCATGTCCTACAGATTTTAGAAAAAACAAAATGGATAGAAGGCAACAGATTAGTCACATGCGATGTAACTGCGCTATATAGTATCATACCCCATAATAAAGGAATAGCAGCAGTGAAACATTTTTTAGAAAAATCCGATTTTAAAGAAGAGCAAATACAGTACATCTTGGAAGGAATCTCACTGATTTTAACCCATAATTATTTTTGGTTTGAGAATACTTTTTACCTACAAATCTGTGGAACGGCAATGGGCACCAAATTCGCCCCAAGCTATGCCAACCTATTCATGGCATTTTGGGAAGAAGCATTTGTACTCCAAGGACATCCATGGGGGGCGAGTTTGGTGTCCTATTGCCGTTTCATAGATGATATCTTTTTTATATGGACTGTCACTTTAGAGGCTTTACAAGAATTCATTTTATATCTTAACACTAACAACTATGGAATCAATTTAACTAGCACTTATAGTGAACATAATATTAATTTTTTGGACCTTGATATCAGGATCCAAGATGCCATGATAGTTACCAAAAACTACTTTAAACCAGTGGATGCCAATAGTTATATCGACACCAATAGCTGTCACCATAAACCCTGGCTAAGCAACGCCCCTAGGAGCCAATTTTTAAGGATTCGCCGCAACTGTAAATTAGACAGTGATTATTTAGAGCAAGCCCGGTACATTAAACAGCAATTTATGGAAAAGGGATATAACGAAACATCTTTGAATCAAGACTTAGAAGATGTAGGCAAACTAAAAAGAAGCCAACTTATCCAATACAAACCAAAGAAAATACAAACCAACACTAATGAAGTTCCTTTCATTTGTAACTTTAACGGACATAACAAACGTATACATAAGACCATAAATAAACATTGGCACCTATTAAAAGACGACCCAATTTTATATAAAATTTTACCTTCAAAACCTAGGATCACATACAGAGGAGCAAAAAATTTTAAAAATATACTAGTTAAGAGTCACCTAAAACCCACAAAACCTAAGCATTTTATTCAGGATCTTAAAGGATTCTATGGTTGTGGCACATGTCTCCCATGCAGAACAACTAAACAAACAAAAAGACATCTAGAAAATTTGGAGAGTATTATTCAGAAACCGTACACTATAAAAGACCATCTCCCGTGCCACTCCAAGGGCATTTTATATATTTTAAAATGCCCTTGTAATCTGCTCTATGTAGGGAGAACCATTAGACCTCTCAAAGTTAGAATCGCCGAACACATTCGGAACATTAAAAACGGCTTGGAAACCCATAGTGTGTCGCAGCATTTTAAAGAAACTCATAATCAAAACCCAGAGAATTTATTTTTCTGTGCGATTAAGGAAGTGAAACGAGACTGGAGAGGGGGAAATTATATTAAAACATTAGGGAAAGAAGAAATGAAATTTATATATACTTTTAAAACCCTTATCCCCCATGGCCTCAATTTAGATTTTGAGGTTTGTCACTTTTAAATATCCAATTCCTTTCAAAGCAAGTTTTTTATATAAAGGTTTTTGATCTTAAGTCTATTTTGGGAATGTTCTTAAGCTCATTTTATTCTTGCCTTACTATCAGCACTTTTTCATTCATATGTCTTATCCATTTAGTTTTCTTTTTTAACCAGATCTATACAGTAATTTTAAAGTGTATAATTTTATATTTCCTGGTCATTTATAAGTTTTTCTATATTATATTTATGTAAATTTTGTATCCAGAATATACATTTACTATATTTTATTCTTTCCATTCAAACTTCGTTTTGAGAGACTTATTTGTACAATGAAAATTATTTAAAATGGACTGCCAGCTTTTTATGGGACTCATTAAGGGCAAAACGGATTGCCAGCCGAAAATGGAACCAAATAGAACGCAGAAGCACGTCCCAATACAGAGAAATCGGAATCCTAACGTATGCGTTCCACCGTTGGAACGCAAGAGCCGAAACCGGAAATGACTGAACGAATGCGTTCCACCTGTGGAACGCGGAAGTGAAAAATGCCGCGATCGAGCACTCAAGCCGGAAAAAGGGCGCGAAATTGAAACCACATATAAAGAAAACTTACAGCAAGGACCCACAGCAACTGAGGAAGCCTCCATAGGAGGCGAAACGCGTTTTGCTAACAGAGACAATCTCTACAAGATTTCCCTTAATCGTAAGGTCTTGTGTTTTTTATACTTTTTGTGCACTTTATTCAATAAAGCACTTTTTACTATTTCAACTTACCTGTGAGAGGACATCACCTTATTCATCACCTCTGGGCAGTAGAAAGAAGGGAGTGGGAACCTAAATCCCACAACGCTGGAAGATTGAGCCTTACTTTACAGGCTCCTGCCTTGTGAGTTTATTTCCACATATTTCCCTGACGTTTATAGGAGATTTTAGACAATATTGCACTATTATGTGTTCATTTTGCTTTATCTCCAGGTTGTTTTAAATTCGTTTTAAACAAGAAGATACTCCACCTTATATTGTATGTACAATATGGGAGTATGTCACGGAATTCCCACCATATATGTAGTAGTGTGCCTCTGTCCTCCTGGCATCTCCAGCATGTTGGTGGCACCGCCGGGAAAGTCTGATGTATTACGGTCGGTGTTTTATACCAGAGGGATAGCAGCTTGTAATTTATCTCCTGGTAGTAGGAGCTCATGGAGCTTTTGTGTTGCCATATCAGAGCTTTATCCCATTGTGGCATAGTGAATGTCTTACCTAGGGACTCCTCCCATTGTCTCCGGAAGGTGGTATTGTTTGTTTGAGTATCCGTTATTAGTTGTTGGTATAGCGTTGAAACGGCATGGTCCAGTCTGGTTCCTTGTTCACATAGTCCCTTGAACCATGTTAATTCCCTGTGTAGGCGCTCTTTATGTGTGAGCGTGATATAATATTGTTTCAGTTGTATGTATCTGAGAATAGTCATGATGGTCTTTGGTCTACCCTCCAGTTGCGATTCTAAGTCTCGTATTCCGCCAGCTCGTAGAGCTCTGCTTATGGGGATATATTCCCCTTCTCCCAGGAAGCTCCAAGCTCTGGCTGGCAAGCCCTCACCTATTTTACTATTGTGAGTAACTGGGAGCATTGGGCTAGGTGTGGGCGAGATGTACGACTTTTCCCTCAGCGATTTCCATCCACGTAATGTTTGTGCAACAGGTCCCTCGTTCTCCTCCCTTTTCTGGGGTTGCAGGGCTCCCCCCCAAACCATCGACTCCAAGGCCCCATCCGCGGCTTCTCTGTCTAGCGTCACCCAATGTTTGTGTGGGGGTTCATGTGCCAGTCTAGGATACGCTGTAGTACCGTGGCCTGATGATATTTTCGGAAGTCTGGTAACGCCATGAATCTAGTTAGGCACAGTATGTCGAGTCTTAGTCTAGATCATTTGCCTCGCCACGTAAAGCGTATGACTGCCGTTTTCAGTGAGGAAAAGAAGTTTGCTGGCGGCGTGAGGGGTATGGTCTGCAGGAGGTATAGAACCCTGGGGAGCACGTTCATTTTATGCACGGCTATGCGTCCATCCCATGTTACATGGGGGAAGGCCCACCTGGTTAGGTCCGCTGTTATCTTGTGCAGCAGGGGCAGGAAGTTATGTTCGTACAGCTTTCCGCGGTCTGTGGTTACCCAGATGCCCAGATATTTAATTATGCCATGGCACCACTTGAAGTCGAATTCCGATCCAAGCTCCAAGTATTCTGATGTGGGGAGCGTGAGGTTCAGCACCTCGCATTTTGATAGGTTGAGCTTGAAACCTGATATTTTGCCGTAGCGCTCGAACTCCGCTAGAAGGATCGGTATAGTTATTCTAGGGTGCTTGATAAAGAAGAGCAAGTCATCGGCGTATGCTGCAACTTTATGAGTCGATCACCGTCCGTCATGTCCCTGTATGTTTGGATTCAAGCGGACCGCTTGCAAGAGAGGTTCCAGGGACAGGGCGAATAATAGTGGGGAGAGGGAGCATCCCTGCCGCGTTCCATTGCTGATCGCGAAGTCAGCAGTACGGGCTCCGTTGACCCGCACCGAAGCCCGCGGAGTGCTATATATGGCAGATATCCAGGTGAGGAGCTTCTGTCCCATGCCCATCTCTTTTAGCTTGGTTATCATGTACTGCCAATTGACTTGGTCGAACGCCTTCTCTGCTTCAGTTGATAACAGCAGAAGGCGCTCTACCCACGGTCCCACCGCAAAAAGAATTTGCACAAGTGTAGGTAGGTTGACGCAGCTCAGGCCCCGTCCAAAGATAAGGCAACAAGCAAGGTGTAGTTCGGTCCGCTCCACCGAACCCTTCTCTGTGCATAAAATGTATTATCATGTTCTATATTTACACGTAGCTCACATATAGCCAAACTGTATAAAACATTATGAAAGAATAATAACAGGGTTTGAATCAACAGTCCCGTATCCCCCCTCCCCTTCTCTTTACACCCGCAGTACATCATATGGTATTGAAATTCCGGACCCTCTCCTCCCGTTCTGGATCACCCCGTCCTCTGAGTGTTGTGCTTTATAGTGTCCTATGTGTGTAGAGATCTATATCTGTCATGAGTTCCCTTGCCTTCTCCTGGACCTTTGTCACATTGGTCCTCTTTCGCATACCCAAACCCTAATCCTCTGGCCCCTCCGTCCGTAGGGATTCCCGTGTCATTAATGAGTCTCCATTTTAAGGTGGGCTATCGTGTTTCAGGGTGGGGCTATCTGTCTGTATGCAGCTGTGTGTTTGGCCTACGTGGGTGGGTGTCAGGGGTCCGCGGGCAGCTAGGAAGGGAGGCTGCTCGCAACTTGCAGCACTCACCCTCAGTCCATCGCCGCCCGCGGTCTCCCCTCCTCCTACCTGTCGGCGAGCGGCGTCTCCTCTCCGCCGCTCGCCGCTCGCATCCTTCACGCCTCCCAGCGGCAGCATGTATAACGCTGCACGCTGGGAGGTTGTTAATTTATGCAAACGCCGGGGTCACGTGAGTGACCCGGCGTTAAAGCAACAGTACCACAATCACAGTGGGAGGCTTAGATATCTCCCACGTGTGATTGTTAATTCTGATTGGAAGTTATCCAATCAGAATTAAACCTAGGGTATTTATACTTACCTTTCCTGTTCCTCCCTGCCCTGTTGTGGTCTTTGCTGTATAGTATTGATTCTGAACTTGTGTTTTCTGGTTACGTACTCTCTGGCTTGTTTAACTGACTTTGTGACTTTCTCCTACCCCTTTGACCTCGGCTTGTTTATCGTTATCCTGTCTTCTGGTTCCCCTGACTCCTGACTATTCTGTGTGTGCTTAGCCCGGCCACTCTAAGGTCCGGTACGGCACCTTTTCTGCGTGTGTGTGTCTGTTAGCGTGTTGGGTTCCCGGAATTCGTGACAGTGGGGGGGGGGGGGTTTCTTGCCTATCTATCTATAGTCAGGGTGGTGTCTAAGGTGACCGTGGGTCCGCGTATTGGTCCCCCCTATCTGGCTCCCCTCTGTTGATCTCATGTACTTATGCCATAGGGCAACCCTATATGGGGCTCCACTCCCTCCCAGTCAGTTTCGCTTTTCTGTAGTCAGTGTGGTCTGCCTGGTCAGGGTGGTTTCCTGTTGTTTGAGGGTAGTGCTCGATTAAGTTGGCTTGGGTTGCCCCGGTCCCCATCTATCGCTGTCAGTGTCTGATGTCTTATGGTCCCCATGCGTGTAGCGTGTTCTTTTCCATCTTCCCCCTTTCCCCTTTTCCTAGTACCCCTCCCTGTAGATCGTTGTCATATCTTAAGTTGAGCTAGTATTCAGGTAGTAGCACTTTTGTAATATTACTAACAGGTAGTAACATATCACATTAGGCTGATCAGGGACTGAGATCGGATTGAATGAAATGGTGGGGGTCGTCCTTCACCAGCAGCGTGGGGTATTTGTGTGAGAGCTATCGATGTGCCCTCCCCCTAGCTGCCCCTTAGATATTGTTTGTATACCCCTTGATGTCCAGGAGTCCCGTTTCTTGCATCATGGGGTAATATGTCATTGAGGTGAGTGTAGGTGAGTCCCGATCTCCCAAGCCCACCGTTGCCCCACCCAAGGCTTGTACCCCCCATCCTTGCCACATGGAGGGGCTATTCCTCTGCATGGTCTGCAGAATAGGAGTAAGAGAGGATTTCTGTGTAGCCTGGTATGTCCCGGTCCCCCCTCCCAAACACAGCAATTTTACCCCACCCCCCGAGCCTCCTGGGGCGTCACGAGGTCGGGCCCAGTGACATCATATGTCCTTTAGGGTGCACACGGTGTTATGTGTGCACATGTCAGGTGCGCTAGTCTTGTGGGAACCTTGGGTAGCCAGCAGGGTAAGTATAGGGTAGCGTTAGTCAATGTCCCCGGGTGTGTGTACGGCGTGGTGGCGCCGTTTGCGGTTATGGGTACTTACTCATTCCTCCGGGGCCGTCGGATTCCTGTGCCCTTGGAAAGTGCGTCCTGGTGGTGAGCGTGTTTCTTGCCTCCTAGGCGGTTTCTGGGGTCTTGGCAGTGGACCCACCGGCCCCAGGATCCAGTTGAAAACTGATGTGGGCGGTAGGCCCAACTCTTCCATGAAGCGAGGAACCTCTTCCGGCCATCTCAACGGCACCCATCTGTTTTGGTGGTGGGCGAGTAGGGCGAACGGGAATCCCCACTTGTAGGTGATATTGTGCTCTCATAGGGCAGTTGTTACCGGTCTAAGCGCTCTGCGTGCCTCCAGTGTGATGGGGATAGGTCGTTATAGAAGGAGACCTGTGCTCCCCTCCCCTGTACGGCCAAGTAGGCCTCTCACAGGCTTTTTTCATTATTGCTTTCTTCACTGGGAAGGAGTGCAGACAGCACACCAGGTCTCTTGGGCCTTCTTCCAACGATCTAGGTCTCAATGCCCTGTGTGCCCTCTCAAATTCAAAGCATTGGGGGGTCGCCACTTGCATCAGTGTGTGGAAGAGTTCTGTAAGGACTTCCTCTGTGTTTTCTTCCCCTTTTGATTCAGGTACTCCACGTATCCTTATGTTGCATCGCCGCCCTCTGTTATCTAAATCTTCGGTGTGTCTGCGCATTGCTAATAGGATTTCGACCTGTCGGGCCACTGCTGTGTCTGTCGCAGTGAGTTTGATGGCATGGGCCTCAGTGGCCTGCTCCAACGTGTGGATGCGGCCTGTGTGAGCGGCAACTTCTGTTCTGATTCCTGCCAGTTTTGAGCGCATCGTCTCTTGCAGGGTAGTGGTGAGACTATGCAGGTCTGTTTTGGTGGCCATGGAGGCAGCCAGGCTCTTCAGTTCTTCCCCTATTCGCTCCAGGATAGTGCCGTCTGATCTCACTGGGGAGGAAGGCGTCATCTTGGGGCTTCCCGTGTCGCTGCTCCCGCTGGGTTGGGGCTGTAAAAATCCATCAGAGGGGCCTTGTTGTGTCCCTCTCGGAGTCTGGGGGGCTTCCGGGCATCTATTGCGACCCATTTAATGTGCTTTGCTGACGATTAGGTGATGTAACGGGTCCGGCGGAGCGATTATGCAGCCATGTTGTTCAGCGTCCGAGCCACGCCCCCCGACTATATTATTGTTGTGATACGTTTTACTATTACATCCTGCAATACCTCCCTTCACTGCTGGGCCACCGGGTGATCGATCCCCTGGAGCGATCACTTCCAGGTTGTCCCACATGGCGCCCGGCAGTGAGGCAGAGCATTGGAAGCTATCAGGCAGGTTTCCAGTGTAATGTACGTGTTTTATGTGACAAATATCAAAGATTGAGATATTACTTTGTTGTTGAGGTCATTAATCTGCCTGAGCACTTACAGAACAACAGGAAGTATAAACTTTATATCGCAAAAGTGGTTTTCCTTTTTCCTGATATCAGTGTTAGATTGTTAACAGAGTTTGCTTTTGTTGTGTGTCTGCTTTAGTAATGATACTATAAAACATCATGTAAATGTCAGCATCGTAGGCATCTGTAAGCACAGAATTTTCAGACCCTCTTCTCAAAAACAGCATTGTATATGACAAGTCCTCATTATAGCAGAGGCTATAGGGATATAATAAGAATATTAAGGAGGTCAGAAAGTGGGAAAACTGGGATGAGAGTTGTAGGCGCATAGTGGGAACATTGGGATGAATGGTGCTAACAAAGTATAATTTAGGGGGTGCTAAGGTTTCACAAATATTTTTATAGGTTTGTGGATATATTTTCAGCTAAATCGGCCCCATGATGCCCCAAACGCCTCCTAATTTCTTAATGTATATAAAGTGCTCTATTTAAGAAGCGTTCAATAAAAAAAGAGTAGCTTACACATTCATCCTCCTGCTCAGCTACCTCGCGCGCCACTCAGTGGAGCCGGGTGACGTCAAATCCCAACTCCCAGCATCACTGCGGGGCACAAGGGAGCTGGGCAGGAAGAGCTCAGAGGGTTCTGTCGCGTTCCCCCCCGCCAGCCGCACTGGGAGCATTTCAAAGCCTTGGGGGGCCCTGCATGGGCGAAGGAACCCAAAAAAATCTGGGGGGGCTGGCATTTTTACTCGCCGGGTATATTCTTATTCCGTAAACTACGAGTTGTTTACCCCATTGTACAGCGCTACGGAATTTGCAGTCGCTATATAAATGATTAAATAATAACATTAAACGGTCACTACAGGGAATGGGGTTTTACTTACCCGGATACAGCGCCGGGATCCTCCTGATGCCGCGCCCCCTATTTCGTCAAAATGACGAAATAGGAGGGTGCGAGCAGGGAGCAATAAAATGCTTCTATTCAGAAGCGTCATTGCTCTCTGGTGCGCATGCGCAGCTTTGCCGCACATGCGCAGATACTTCATAGGGCGGCATTCATGTCTCGACTAGGAGGCACCTCTAGTGGCCATCTGAGTGCCCACTAGAGGTATTCCTCAGCATTAATGTAAATACTGCCTTTTTACGAAATGGCAGTGCTTACATTAAAAAGCCTGCAAAGACATGCTATTGACACCAGAACTACTACGTTTAGCTGTTGTGGTTCTGGTGACTATAGTGTCCCTTGAATATAGAGAGGAAAAAAGAATCATCACAAATGTAAGAAATAAAATGTCTGTATCATTACTCTAAAAATTATTTTAAAAAAATACAAAATATGCACATTCCTAGCTTAATTTTTAGCACGACATATGACACAAACATTTTGTACTTTGCAGATTACTTTTTCTATTTTTTTTATACATATACAGATTGTGTAATACTGCCCCTGACTAAGGGTGACCACATTTCCTAACTGCCATTCAATGACACTGTCAGAAATGCATTCCATACATTTAACTACCCGTCTCTACCCCTTCAATTTATATTAGAACCCCACCTACCCCTTCCATGAATATTAGAACCATCCCTACCCCTCCCATGAATATTAGAACCACCCCAACCCCTTCCATGCACAAAAGAACCCCACCTATCCCTTCCACGCATATTAACCCCCCTACCCCTTCCATGCATATTAGTACCCCCCTAACCTCTTCCATGCATATTAGTACCCCCTAACCCCTTCCATGCATATTAGAACCCACCCTGCCCCTTCCATTCATATTAATACCCCTAACCCCTTCCAATAATTTTTCTACCTCCCCCTCCTCCCATCCATACTAGTAGCCCCCCTAAACCCTTCCAATTATTTTTCTACCTACCCCTCTCCCCTATCCTTTTTAGTAGCCCCCCTAACCCTTTCCAATTATTTTTCTACCTACCCCTCCCCCCATCCATATTAGTAGCCCCCCTAAACCCTTCCAATTATTTTTCTACCTTTGTCCCCCCTTTTACCTGACATAGCAGGGGGACCTCTGGACGTCCGGCAGGCGCAGTGTCAGACTGAGCGCCGGGTAGTCACGTGACACCCGGCCAGGGCCGGTGCAAGGATTTTTGCCGACCTAGGCAGAAGTAAAGTTTGCCGCCCCCCCCCCCATGTGACATCACAATGCCCCACCAATATGATCTGCCATGTTAACTGACGCCAGTGCTGGAGTGCCGCCGTGTTTACATTAAAAGGCCTGCAGGGACAGGCTATAGACACCAGAACCACTACATTAAGCTGCAGTGGTTCTGGGGACTATAGTGTTTCTTTAATGTGAGGTAAATTAGAGATTAGTGCCACGAATAATATACTAGATTGCCTACTTACAACCAGATGAGGATGATGATGGGCTCTAGCTGCAGTCTGGCTCCACTGGTCTGGTGTAGAACAGGCTTTCTGGAGGCTGTTTGTAACTGTGGTCACAAAAATCAATGTTCTGGGAGAACGGGAAGCAGCTCCGTTTTTTGGGGGCCCTTTACACAGCTCAAGGTCTGGGTCCCAGGGTCCACCTTCATGTTCCACCAATTGTTCACAGGGGGTGGAGTGTGTAGGGGATGTCCTGATATGTGTGTAAGACATGCATTGTGTGAATCTGTGTTTGTATGTGTAAGGGCTGCATGGTGTGTTTCTGTGTATGTACGGGATTCAGTGTGTGCGTGTGTAAGGGGTGCATTGAGTGTGTGTAAGGGGTGCATTGAGTGTGTGTAGGGAATGCATTGTGTGTTTCTGTGTGTGTAAGGGATGCATTGTGTGTAAGGGTTGCATTGCTTGTGTGTGTGTGTGTGTCTAATTCATTGTGTGTTTTTCTGTGTGCAAGGGGTGCATTGTCTTTGTGTGTAAGGGGTGCATTGTGTGTGATTGTGTGTGTGTGATGGATGTCAATCTCTCCCCTCTCTCCCTCCCTTGTCACTCTCTTCTCCCCCCTCTCCCTCCCTTGTCACATTCTTCTCCCCCTCCCTCCCTTGTCACATTCTTCTCCCCCTCCCTTGTTACTCTCTTCTCCCCCTCCCTTGTCACTCTCTTCTACCCCCTCCTTGTCACTCTCTTCTACCCCCCTCCCTGTCAATTTCTTCCTCCCCCATCCCAGTCAATTTCTTCCTCCTCCCATCCCTGTCAATTTCTTCTGCCCCCCATACCTGTCAATTTCTTCATCCCCCCATCCCTGTCACTTTCTTTCTCCCACCCCCATCCCTGTCAATTTCTTCCTCCCCCCCATCCCTGTCAATTTCTTCCTCCCCCCATGCCTGTCAATTTCTTTCTCCCCCCCCCCCATCCCTGTCAATTTCTTTATCCCACCTCCATCCCTGTCAATTTCTTTCTCCCCCCTCAATTTCTTCCTCCCCCCTTCAATTTCTCCCCCCCTTCAATTTCTCCCCCTTCAATTTCTTCCTCCCCCCTTCAATTTCTTCCCCCCCCTCCCTCCCCCAGTCAAGTTCTTCCTCCCCCCCCTCAATTTCTTCCTTCCCCCCCCTCAATTTCTTCCTCCCCTCCTCAATTTCTTCCACCCCCCTCCCCTACCTCTGTTGTAGCGTGGCCGAGCTCTGTATGGTCCGCGGGTACAGGGAGCTTTTGTTTCCTGTACCCGGCCGGACTGAAAGGAAGTGCACACTGAGTGTGCACTTCCTGTTAGTCCGGCCGGGTACAGGAGACAGATGCTCCCTGTACCCGCGGACCATACAGGGCTCAGCCACGCTACAGTGAGGGAGTGACAGGAGGGAGCGCTGAGCGCTTCCCTCCTGTCAGCCCCTTTCCTCATGCTGCACCAGGGCGGCTGCAGCCTGAGGGGGGCCGGCGCTCCAGTCTGCAATGCGTGTGGTTTCCTGATGGAGCCGCACGCAGCCCGAGGGCACCCGTGGCCGGCGGAGCTGGGGGGGATTTCTTTATAACCTGCCCCCGCTTGATTTGCTGGGGGGATGCGTCCTCCCCATCCTCCCCGGTTCCTACGCCCATAGGTCCCTGAGGTGGAAGGGATTGCAGGGGTTAATTCAGTGGTTGCTGGGACTAGCAACATGTAACCAAGGGTCTGGTGCCATTAACCCTTTCACTTCCACACTCTCCCCACTGTCTCGGCTGGCCAATAGCCCACGTTTGTGACACAAGTGAAGTTTATCCTCCCCATGCACTCATTTGCAATGCAGCGAGTGTGGACATGCCTGCTAACCAGAGACCAGTGGCTGCCCAATATAACCGAAAACTAGTGTCTGGGCAGCTAGTACCATACAGGAAGGACCTGGAACATGGGTACAGGTGATGAGGGGGGGAATTGAAGTCATCCTTGTGTCCTGATATGTGTGTAAGGCATGCATTGTGTGAATCTGTGTTTGTATGTGTAAGGGCTGCAAGGTGTGTTTCTGTGTATGTACGGGATTCAGTGTGTGCGTGTGTAAGGGGTGCATTGAGTGTGTGTAAGGGGTGCATTGAGTGTGTGTAGGGAATGCATTGTGTGTTTCTGTGTGTGTAAGGGGTGCATTGTGTGTAAGGGTTGCATTGCTTGTGTGTGTGTGTGTCTAATTCATTGTGTGTATAATGAATTGTGTGTTTTTCTGTGTGCAAGGGGTGCATTGTCTTTGTGTGTAAGGGGTGCATTGTGTGTGATTGTGTGTGTGTGATGGATGTCAATCTCTCCCCTCTCTCCCTCCCTTGTCACTCTCTTCTCCCCCCTCTCCCTCCCTTGTCACATTCTTCTCCCCCTCCCTCCCTTGTCACATTCTTCTCCCACTCCCTTGTTACTCTCTTCTCCCCCCCTACCTTGTCACTCTCTTCTACTCCCCTCCTTGTCACTCTGTTCTACCCCCCTCCCTGTCAATTTCTTCCTCCCCATCCCAGTCAATTTCTTCCTCCCCCCCATCCCTGTCAATTTCTTCTCCCCCCCATCCCTGTCAATTTCTTCATCCCCCCATCTCTGTCAATTTCTTTCTCCCACCCCCATCCCTGTCAATTTCTTCCTCCCCCCATCCCTGTCAATTTCTTCCTCCCCCATGCCTATCAATTTCTTTCTCCCCCCCATCCCTGTCAATTTCTTTATCCCACCTCCATCCCTGTCAATTTCTTTCTCCCCCCTCAATTTCTTCCTCCCCCCTTCAATTTCTCCCCCCTTCAATTTCTCCCCCCTTCAATTTCTTCCTCCCCCTTCAATTTCTTCCTCCCCCTCCCTCCCCCAGTCAAGTTCTTCCTCCCCCCTCAATTTCTTCCTTCCCCCCTCAATTTCTTCCTCCCCCCTTCAATTTCTCCCCCCCTTCAATTTCTCCCCCCTTCAATTTCTTCCTCCCCCCCTTCAATTTCTTCCTCCCCCTCCCTCCCCCAGTCAAGTTCTTCCTCCCCCCCTCAATTTCTTCCTTCCCCCCCCTCAATTTCTTCCTCCCCACCTCAATTTCTTCCACCCCCCTCCCCTACCTCTGTTGTAGCGTGGCCGAGCTCTGTATGGTCCGCGGGTACAGGGAGCTTTTGTTTCCTGTACCCGGCCGGACTGAAAGGAAGTGCACACTGAGTGTGCACTTCCTGTTAGTCCGGCCGGGTACAGGAGACAGATGCTCCCTGTACCTGCGGACCATACAGGGCTCAGCCACGCTACAGTGAGGGAGTGACAGGAGGGAGCGCTGAGCGCTTCCCTCCTGTCAGCCCCTTTCCTCATGCTGCGCCAGGGCGGCTGCAGCCTGAGGGGGGCCGGCGCTCCAGTCTGCAATGCGTGTGGTTTCCTGATGGAGCCGCACGCAGCCCGAGGGCACCCGTGGCCGGCGGAGCTGGGGGGGATTTCTTTATAACCTGCCCCCGCTTGATTTGCTGGGGGGATGCGTCCTCCCCATCCTCCCCGGTTCCTACGCCCATGGGTCCCTGAGGTGGAAGGGATTGCAGGGGTTAATTCAGTGGTTGCTGGGACTAGCAACATGTAACCAAGGGTCTGGTGCCATTAACCCTTTCACTTCCACACTCTCCCCGCTGTCTCGGCTGGCCAATAGCCCACGTTTGTGACACAAGTGAAGTTTATCCTCCCCATGCACTCATTTGCAATGCAGCGAGTGTGGACATGCCTGCTAACCAGAGACCAGTGGCTGCCCAATATAACCGAAAACTAGTGTCTGGGCAGCTAGTACCATACAGGAAGGACCTGGAACATGGGTACAGGTGATGAGGGGGGGAATTGAAGTCATCCTTGTGTTACTAATTATAGCCCCTCCCCCCCCCCGACCGCTCTGAGTGGGAGCATTAAGTCCCCCCTGTGTTATTATTTATCTCCCACAAGTATAAAACCTCCTAGCTGCACAGACACTAGTTTCGGTTATATTGGGCAGCCACTGGTTCAGCTCTAATGCAAATAAATGAACGAATGGTGCAAATAAAAATTTATCTGAAAAGGCAGTGTTTACATGAAAATGCCTGAAGGGAGCTATTATACTCACCAGAGCAGCTACATTAAATTGTAGTTGTTCTGGTGATTATAGTGTCCCTTTAAGTTTTCAGATGAAATGAACCAAAACCACAATTTTCTTACATTCCCACGTTCACATTATATATAGGATATGTCTGCCAGATCTGATAAAGAATACCTTTCTACACTCCATATCTCCAACATACAGATATAAGGTCCGAGTACATATTTTCTCAATTTCTCAGGTATATTATCTTTATATTGTCTTTCTTTAGAAATCTTTATGGTCATTGCAATTAGTAACAGCTCTTAATATACACATACTCTTTGGCTAATCTGCCATTGTGAACTATTTTACCAAATCTGTCTCAATTAATCATAGATCTTTGTTTTTTCTCTACTACTGAACTTCCTAATAAATTATGAAATGGTGAAATTATTTTGAGTGTCAAGGGAAACAATCTACACATATCAAAATTAAGTTTTGTTTATTATGTGAGGAAAAACATTTTAATTTATACCTGCAAAACACACAAACTTTAAAATGTTTAATGTTGACAGAGATTTGGTAATATTTACTTCCAGATAAAATATATTTCCTGGCTATTATTCATGGCAGCATATACACAAGGGTTAGCTCCTCCCCTTACAGCCGATAGGACAGGAATAAAACAAATAAGAGTATCCCTGCAGAGATCCTTCAGTCTTTTTCCTGTCCTACAGCCCTTAGGATGTGAATATTTTTGCTCCATTTACTCATGGACATGTATGTTTTTTCTCTTCATTACTTTATTTGTTTTTTGCTATTTTAGGGTTCTTTTATTCAGTGGTTCATTTAAACTGTGGTGCATTATGCAGCTGTGTCTTATGCTGTAATGTCTGTATACTGTGGTGCATTATGCAGCTGTGACTTTACTGCCTTATGCTGTGATGCCTTTTTTTTTAATTAAGATGCCTTTAACCTTTCTTTGCACCATGTTGCCTTTTTATCACTTTGCAGGCACTTTTACTTTATGCTTCCCCTTGTTCCCAGAGATTTATTCCCGGCTCCCTGGGCGTTCAGGGGCCATGTATTCTGCAAACCAAGCTCTCTCCTCAGTCTCTAGCCAGCACATGCACTTGGAAGACGCCCGCGCATGTGCAATTTGTGCCTTAAAGGCCCAATACCGATGACTTGCATTATGGGAATACAGATTGCGGCAGCCTTCTTGGATTAGGGCAATTGCCAGAAAGTACCTAAAATAAAGGGAAAATTACTGTAAACATCCCAAACTTATTTGGAAAGTATTTGCTGGTTCTCCAGACATGGGTAAATGCTGTTTTCAGCCAGTTTAAATCTGTTAGACTGTTTTTTTGGTTATAGAATTTGACAGTGCCCTTTTGTACTTTTATACTTCGCCACATGTAATATTTTTTTTGTTTATTTTATGTCTGAATTTTTTTTATGCAAGTCTATGGATCAAAAGTGGACGAGGACCTGTACAAATTTATGCGCCTATTGATGCAGGATTTCACTGCTGTTTCTAGAACCATGAAAAGAGTGTTTAAAGATCTAAATGCTACTGTGGATAGAGATATTAAGAGCCAAAATTGGAAATGCAGTCTGGAGTCTTCAGGTTACAAACACTTCTTCACAGAAGCTTCCTTAGATGTAACTAGGATATTCTCTCGAACAAATGGCTTTATCTACAGCAGTTGGGAAAGCTTTTGATGAATCCATTAAAAAGCAGCTGAGGGCTGCAAGGTTTTTGTATCTCAAGACTGAAGATCCAAGAATTCGGTTCCTCATGATCAGACAGGAGAACCTCCAGTGACCAGCATTTCTGAGATACATGCAATTACTGACCCTGCAGGGTATACTCCAGAGGTAACTAGTGGCAGTTGGTATCCTGCCTTTCAAGGTTCTAATAGAGCTATGAAGAAGGTATAGCACTGGAGCTTCAGACAAGAGAATTCACACAGACGAGTCAAAGGTATAGCACTGAAGGAATATGTATGAAACCTTCTGGACAAAGATGTGATATCTTAGTTCCCTTAACAAGAGCGGTTCCTGGGACAATGTTCGCCTCTCTTCTGATGCTAAAACTAAAGGCACATGGAAGCCTATAGTGGACCTAAGAAGGGCCAACAATAGGCTGAATGACAGAGCCTTTGGGATGGAGTCAATCAAATTTGGGATGGAGCCTTTGGGATGGAGTCAATCTCATCCGTACTCTGTCTTCTTCTCTTTCTCCACCTCTCACTAAAATTCTCAATCTCTCTCTCTTCTCTGGTATATTTCCATCGCCCTTCAAACATGCAACTGTAACCCCAATTCTAAAGAAGCCCAATCTTGACCCTAACTCCCCATCCAACTATCGTCCTATCTCGCTACTGCCTTTTGCATCCAAGATCCTTGAAAGAATTGTGTATGCGAGATTGACAGACTTCCTTGAGTCCAACTCTCTGCTAGACCCGCTTCAGTCTGGTTTCCGCGCTAAGCACTCTGTGGAAACGGCACTGATCAAAGTATCCAATGATCTACTCACTGCAAAATCTCGTGGTCACTACTCTATCCTAATTTTCCTTGACCTGTCTGCGGCTTTTGACACTGTTGATCATCAACAGCTTCTTCTCATCCTCCGCAATATCGGTCTACAAGGTATTGCTCTATCCTGGTGCTCCTCCTACCTCTCCCAGCGCTCTTTCAGTGTTTCTTTCTCTGGCTCTGCTTCTTCTCCCCAACTCCTCTCTGTTGGTGTTCCCCAAGGTTCAGTCCGTATTCCCCTACTGTTCTCCATCTATACTGCCTCCCTTGGTAAACTCATTAGCTCCTTTGGCTTCGAATATCATTTCTATGCAGACGACATGCAAATCTACCTGTCCTCTCCTGATCTCTACCCGTCCCTCTTGACTAGTGTCTCTGACTGCCTCTCTGCTATTTCTAATTGGATGGCTGCCCACTTCCTTAAACTAAACTTGACCAAAACTGAAATTCTAGTATTTCCTCCCTCAAGTGTTGTTACTTCTATGTCTGTCTCCCTCCAAGTCAACAGTGCTACCATCAGCTCCACCATGCAGGCTCGGTGCCTAGGTGTTCTCTTTGACTCTGACCTCTCCTTCAAGCCTCATGTTCAATCTATCGCCAAATCCTGTCATTTCCATCTCAAAAACATTGCGTGCATCCGCCCCTACTTAACGCCAGATGTGACTAAGGTGTTGGTCCATTCCACTGTCCTTTCTCGCCTTGACTACTGTAATCCTCTTCTCAGTGGTCTTACGTGCTCCCAACTTGCGCCGTTACAGTCCATAATGAATGCGGCAGCTATCTTCTGTCCGTACTCCCACCTCAGATGCTCGCCTTCAAGATTTCTCGCTTCCCTCCTCCGTTAGATGCTTACCCAGTCTCCACTCCTTCAAAAAATCATTACAAACCCACTTCTTCATAAAAGCGTATCAATTAAACTGTTAATAGCTCCCGACTGATTCCTTCTTCTGCAACTGTCACTAGTCTAATACTATCCTTACCTAATACTATAAAAACCTAGTCTCAAGGGCTTCTAATTTTGCAGCTTACTAGGAAAAAAAAACTTCTTGATCCCAAAATAGCAGTCAGATGTCTCCTTGGATCAAGCAGCTATTATCCCACTAATTAGAAATTATATCCCTGTATGTTATGTTTTTGCAAGTATTTATCCAAAACATCTGTATGGACTTTCTTTGCCTTAGATGGAATCTCCTTTCTTCCAGCCTAAATGTGTGACCTCGTGTCCTATGTATGGTCCCAATACAACAGTGCATGTTAATGAGAGAGGGAGACAAAGTGGTTAATTACATGCATGTTATAATGTCTGTGCTGTGCCTTCGTGGGCACCTACAAATCTCGAATAAACTTTGTCTAACTGTCTACATGCAGCGGCAAAAATCCTCTTCGTACACCTGCAGAAAAATAACGTCTGTCCTGAGAGTAACTACTGAATTATCATAGATTTAGGTTAGGAGGGATATTGGGACCATAAATTATCTTAGCAGCAGTACTATCTAATTCAGGAGCATTGATCTGACTAACTAGGGATCAGCTGTTTATTCAGAGACTCTTTTGCAACATTGTTTCTTCAGATCACTACTAGTTTCTCACACTATAGTTACTTCCTATGAGACATGTCAGGATAGGCAGACTGTAATAAGCTCTGTACTTTTCAAGCTATAGTACCAATTAACCCTTAGTGTAAGCTACTGTTTATTGTAACATCACTACAGTTATGTGATGTTTAAATGGGAGCATCATTTAACCCTTAGTGAAAGCTCCTGCTATAATTGGCAGAGTGACAAAAACTTTGTGCTTTTCTATTGCTCCGTGCTTAGCAAGAGATAACATCACTTAACCCTTAGTGTAAGCCTCTGTCATACAGGGACTTTATACACATTCCAGTGCATATGATCCTTTTCCTGAACATCTCTGTTCAGATATACAACTGAGATTGGGAAAAATCTTTTGTATATACTTTGTTTTGGAGTGTACATTTTACTCCTTTTTCATCTTATTATTAATTTTTGTTATTTTCATTTTGGTTTGGGATTTTTACACTTTCTTATTATTCCATCCTTCTCCTACTATTGGTTTAGTGAATACTTATATATATTTTTGGTAGCACCCTCGGAGATATCTTGTCTCCGTGCATTCCCTATGCTTCAGTATCTTCTGAGGTAATTAAGTAAGCAAAGTCTATATTGTATACCAGATTTTATATTAAAATCAAATTAAAAGTAAATTTTAAATTTCCAACTAGGACTTCGACTCCTGAATTAATAATTATAAATTGGGTCCATGCCCTGTTGTCCTAGGACCCACTATATTCCTCCCATTCTCTACTATTTCTACAATGGCTGATTACCCGAGCCAAGTAACAGTGGTCAAGGTGGAATGGCAACTTTGTCCCGACATATCCTCAGGTTTGACTCAGATTTGGCTGATACCCTATGTAGATCTGATGGCCACTTCTCGCAACTACCAGATCCAGAAGCTTTTTTCTCGTTTTTAGGACCAGAATGCTCAAGGTCAGGATACTCGAACACAAATTTGGATTCTCAGTCTCATGTACATTTTTTTTTCTGTCTTCAACATTCCTAAAGGAAATTCAAACGAGACAGTGGAAGGCCACGAAGACTCTAACTCCTATGATGAGTAAGATGAATCTGGAACCTCCGAGGGAAATTCCAGTACATCCAGACCTATTATTACAAGGTCCCTTGACACACCAAGATCCTTGAGCTCTGGTGTTGATGCTGGTGTCTCTAGAAGTGTAGGCATCCCTGAGACAGTCAGTAAGATCCTCTTACAGTCCTATAAATACTTTACGGATTACAAACTTGGCATGTATTTGTCTGTTGGTCTCAAGAATAGAGGTTGGAATTACTCCTCAATCAGGCCTTGATATGGTGTAAATTACAACACTCTAGAGGAGCAAAGATTGGCACTTTCCACATGGATGGGTACCCATTGAGCAATGGAACCCCTGGTGCTTTGCTTCATGCAAGCAGCAATTAAATTCAAGCCTCCACTAAGGGTGTTGAAGTCCATAAGTGACCTACCTCTGGTCTTACAGGCTCTGACTAAACCACCATTCGAACCTCTAGCAGGAGTTTGGTGGTGTCAGCACAGAAAGTGCTGTTGCTGGTGGCTGGTACCTCAGCAAGGTCAATGTGTGAATGTGAACTCCAGGCTTGATCCTGTGTATCTCCATTCACTAATTTTCAACAGGATATGGTTGTCTTCCATTTAGCACCAGAAATCCTGCATAAGGTGTCATTCTCTACCTGTACTGAAGTGTACCCATTGAGTATTGGAGCCCCTGGTGCTTTGCTTCATGAAAGCAGCAATTAAACTCAAGCCTTCACTGAGGGTGTTGAAGTCCATATGTGACCTACCACTGGTCTTACAGGCTCTGACTAAACCACCATTCAAACCTCTAGCAGGAGCTTCCATGATGTTAGCACAGACAGTATTGTTGCTGGTGGCTGGTACCTCAGCAAGGTGAATGTGTGAACTCCAGATTTGAACCCGTGTACCTCCATACACTGAATTTAAACAGGATATGGTTGTCTTGCATTTAGCACCAGAGATCCTGCCTAAAGTGAAAACTTTTCAATGCCATTCTCTACCTGTACCAAAGGATTTCGGGGCACTCTCCACTAGTGCAGATGCAGCATTGCGGGCTTCCATGGCAATGGTCTCTGCTGAAACTTTGTAAAGTTGTCATTTGGACCTCTTTGAACTTGTTTGTCCTGCATTACATATTGGACATCACGTCCTTAACTCAGTTCCAATCTTCTAATCTTAGTAGAATTGTTCTGATTATTTGATTGCCAGTTATGTATGTTTCTGTCCCTCCCTGGTAAGCTTGGGTATTCCCATGTGTATATGCTGCCATGACTAGCCATGAAAGAGGAAAATGTATTCATACTTACCATAATTTTCTTTTCCTGGCTATTATTCATGGCAGCATATACTACCCACCCAGTGTTGGTTTTGCTTCTTCTGTGGGAGCTTGTTACTGACTGAGGGACCTATGCTGGGATACTCTTATTTGTTTTATTCCTGTCCTATCGGCTGTAAGGGGAGGAGTTAACCCATGTGTATATGCTGCCATGAATAATAGCCAGGAAATTAACATTATGGTAACTATGAATACATTTTCCTCTATTCTGATTGCAACTGAAAGTGGAATTTATATTGCATACTGTATGGCATCAGCTGGAACTTCTACAGGACTTTAATACATTAAATTCATAAGATGAAAACTGTCAACACAAAATACAAAAAACAGAGTAAAATGCATACAAGCTCAGGAAAGTGTTTTTTTTTTCTTTCTTTAATCCATATACCTGATATATCAAGGATTTTCTTTAATTCAATTTGTACCAGTGTTATTGCTAAAGTAAACAGTAGCGGTGATAGGAGACGCCCTCTGCATGAATTATTTAAAAAGACCAAGATATAAATCCTGATTCAAAACTTATAATGTTGGTTGTATGTAAAGCACTGAAACAGCTGTTATAAGGGGATACAGAAATTATGCAGTGTTACAGACATAGAACTTAGGCAATCATAAGACTTCTCTGCATTTAAGCCCAACTGTGATCCCAAGCTATTAATAAAATGTATTACATTGAGTAACCTCCCATTATCAGTGCTCTGTCGTGGTTTCCATTGTGATTATCGAGAGACCGCAATTATGGTATTGATTCTCTTGGCTTGTTTATTGACTATTCTGATTTCTGCATCCCTTGGACTTTGGCTTGTTTCCTGACTATCCTTGACCTTTAGCTTGCCTACACTTAATATGTACTCTGTATTTTTGACCTTAGCTTGTCTTGTACTTTTCTTTTTAAACGTTATATCCGGCCGTTCTAAGGTTTGGTAATATGCCTTAGGGTTTTCTTTAATTTTTTTACTTGAAGTGAAAGGAAAACCCCTTTTCCTGCCACTATAGGTCCCTATGGTGCCCCCCTCCTGCACGGCTGAAGGGGTTAAAACCACCTCAGCCACTTACCTGAATCCAGCGCCGCAGTCCCTCGGCGCTGGGTCAGGCTCCGCCCACGCAATGGCCGCGTGTGCATTAGACCTCCCCATAGGAAAGCATTATTCAATGCTTTCCCATGGGGAAAATCTGAAACTAGAGGTCCGTGAGGATGTCCAGCGTGAGGTAATGGACTAAAAGTCAGTTTGGATTCAGGAAGCTATCCGGAAGCTGTCTGGTAGACAGCCACAGCGGGCAGACTTAGAGCTGCAATGTAAACATTGCTGTTCTCTGGAACTGCAATGTTTTACATTGCAGCACTAGGTGCAAAAGGGTCACAGCACCCAGACTACTTCAATTAGCTGAAGTAGTCTGGGTGCCTACAGTGTCCCTTTAAGTTCTGCTTTCTGGGCATATTAGTGAATCCTGACACACTGTCTCTCTACTCCGGTACAGTTTCATGGTTTGCACGGCTGTGGCGCCATACACTAGGGACAGATAAAATGTTGCTGGCATTGAGGATTTCCAAAATGGCGCCAGTGGCCGTGTCACATGAGGTTGACTTAATAATAATATTGTGAAAATTTATAGGGGGTTCAGATTTGTGACTTTGTGGGAATAGAGAATTTCTTTAGGAATTCCTTTTCCTTGACACAATAATGACATAATCTAGGAATATAAGAAGTTATTTTAGTATACACTGTTAGGCCATCTTGTCTCTGAGATGTTTAGCCTTAAAGGACCACTCTAGTGCCAGGAAAACATACTCGTTTTCCTGGCACTAGAGTGCCCTGAGGGTGCCCCCACCCTCAGGGACCCACTCCCGCCAGGCTCTGGGGGGAGGAAGGGGTTAAACTTACCTCTTTCTCCAGCGCCGGGCGGGGAGCTTTCCTCCTCCTCCTCTTCTTCCTCGCGACGTCATCGGCTGAATGCGCATGCGCGGCAGGAGCCGCGCTCGCATTCAGCCGGTCGCATAGGAAAGCATTCATAATGCTTTCCTATGGACGCTTGCATGCTCTCACTGTGATTTTCACAGTGAGAAGCACGCAAGCGCCTCTAGCGGCTGTCAATGAGACAGCCACTAGAGGCTCTGGAGGCTGGCTTAACCCTCAGTATAAACATAGCAGTTTCTCTGAAACTGCTATGTTTATTAAAAAAAAGGGTAAAAGCTAGCTGGACCTGGCACCCAGACCACTTCATTAAGCTGAACTGGTCTGGGTGCCTAGAGTGGTCCTTTAATCATCTTTTGCACCAGTTTGTAAGGGAATTGCACATGTAGTTTTCCAATGTGTTTTGCACCAACAGATAATTTAGGAATTTAACAGAATTCCTAACCAAGCTTAACTGTTTTATATATGAATGTCCCACCTCTGGGTTCTTTTTACGATTAGATATTTATCCAAAGTATTTATCAAATTCTCCCACTATATTCTTTATATTTAATCTATTAAGATTTAATATTTGCTCTGCTTGGAATCAAACACAAAAGGAATTCTAGATTTGGTAGCTCTCTTTTTTCCATTGGGCTGCTAATAAAATCACCGCTCTGTTACCTTGAGAGTAATTTGTTTTTGTTTCTCATTTCTGCAAAATAAAAGTGGCGTGATCCAGCTATAAAGCATCAAGTGGACTTTGTATTCTTTGCATCTTTTGTGATAAATTTAAAGAGATATGTACTTTATTGTCACAAAGTTTGATGACATCAGGATGAACCTGTTTGTAGTTTTGTGGCCCAATTTATATGTCATTTGTACTTCTCGGAAGAAGTAGGACTTCCTCAATCTAAATCTGTTGCCTTTTAGTTCTTTCCAACTACCTCATTTTGCCCAGCATAAGATGTTTTGGTTTCTTTTTTGTTTTGTTTTTTAAATTATTTTGTGAAACCACTGTCTTCTGCTTTTATATTATTTTACAAAGTCACTCTACTGAAGTGAGTTAAAATGTAAACACCTTTTACAATACTTTCAGAAAATAATATAGAAATTGTGTAATAAACTGCACGGCATTCACAAATGTAGATCTTCATGTTCCTTCTTTCATCCACGTTGCTACTCAATATAGTGGACAGTTCCGCAATAATTAAATTTAAATATGCACGTACTTGCATCTGAAGGAAGTAAATGAACACAGTTCGCCCCCAGACGTCTCAAACGACTTTCACCCAAAATTGGGAGGCTGACCTCATCATTAGCCAACTTACAGGAGAGAGACGAGGCAGCAGTCATAAATTAATGGCACCATAATCACAACAATGAACTCTACAGCATATGGTGCTTCGAGTATAAAATATGGCAGGGGTCCTCACTAACTCCTTTTCTACTACTGCACTAGTTATTGAAATGATAAAGTATATAGCAATGGATCCCTGGATATTATAGGAGTGAGGGTGGGTGGTGAGGATGGAATGTAAACTTTTTAAAGTTTAATTACACACCATGATCTGTTGAAACAGCCAACCCTAAACGTTTCACCCTAAACATTGAGCTCCCAGTTTGATTCTGTTTTAGATTCCAAGGTTAATCAGTCCAGATGTGAAACCCATAACAAAATTATACTCACATGGCAAGTTGTATAACTCTTGCAAAACTTGGTTTCTATTGGTAGACAGATATAAAACTACTTTCTAATTTAGAGAAAGAACTATTTACAGGATATATATTTCTTTTTTTTTTTTTTGCAGTAAAGGCGCGATTTCTATCTATTCAAGACCGCTACTTGGCATCAAAACCAATAGAAATATTTATAAATTGCAAAGATACATTTACCGTGACTTCATGCCACAAAATTAAGCAACTTAAGCCAAATATCACATATTTACAAAAACAAATGTATTTTGTGGCATCTCGTCATCATCTCAACATACTTGAACAAAAAAGCTTCTGGATTTATGTTAAAAAAATACAGGACAACGGGGGAGGGGTCTGACCGCCATCTCAGAAGGTCACATTGAGTTATCACTCCTCCAAGTTTTTACTTGCCAAGCTATTCTACAGTGACTAAGCATGATTATCTTACCTTGTGGTGTAAACCCTGGCTACAGCACAACAATAGAGGCACTTCTGTCTACCTTACAACCCGAGATGGCCCCAATATTCTGGAGATTGTGTTCCCTAGAGGCCGAGGCCTAGTCTGTCATCGAGGACGGGAGGCGGCCGCTCCCTCACTCGGCCGCACACGGGACCAACAAACCTTGTATCAGTGGCCCTGTTCTCCTTCCCCCCATCCCTATGGACCGGTGGGGGTTATCCCGGTCCACACAGGAGAGCTGGTGGCTTCAGGAGACACCTGAGGGGCCTCGGAAGCAAACTCCCTACTAACCGGCCAAGATGGCTGCCCGGCTCCCTAATTAGGGGCACAGCCCACACCTTGCAGAGCTACTGGCGGCCTTTGACAAAATATGCAGTGATTTCTGGGCCTGTCTTTCACGGAGATCTGACCAGCTGAAGCGTGATTCCCTCCTCACTACACCAACCTCGATTGCAGAGGGGAAACAAGAGGCAACAATGGAGGCGCAGACATCGTACCCACTCCTCATGCAACCCCGGGTGGGGCTGGACTTAAGCATTGCTAACAGCTGAGTTCGTGGAAAAATGGTGTTGGCTTTACTTCCAACTCAGGGCTGGTGTGATCGCCTGATTGGGCCTACTCAGTGTGTCCTGCAGGACAGTCCTGGAGCGAAGATTTTGCATATACCTCAACTGAGCATAAAGAGCTCACTACCTTTTGAGTAATTCATGTCTTAGCTTTTTGTAGATTTTTGGCCTTGAGGCTCTCCTGTGTGTTTCTACTTTTTGTTTGCTACTCTATCACTACATTTAAAAAAATAAATAAAAAATGTGTTCAGTATATCTTGACATCTCGTGCTCTGTCTATACACTTGTATTTTAATGTTTTATTATGTACTGTATGTCACTATCAATATGTGCCTGTTTCATTGCACTTCTAAAATAAAGAATAAAAAAATAAAAAAAATACAGGACATGTGTCGATCGGTCCAATTATAGTTTACATGTATACTGCCACAGTACTTTGCATAAATATTACAAATGGAAATGCACACCTCAATTTATCTTTGTTGTTCTATGTGTTGGACTAACAGGTGTGGTTCTGGGAGACAACCTGCACAAGGTATAAATCCGAAAACATACCAGTGTGCAGTGTTTCACATTTGTATGTTTTCGCGATACTGATAGAAATTATGGTGTGGTAAATGTTTTGTTAGTGCTTAAGGAACATGGGATGTTGAAACAGAACTTGTCATCCCACATTAACCACACACAATTGAGACGAGTGTTTAAAGGAACACTATAGTCACCTAAATTACTTTAGCTAAATAAAGCAGTTTTAGTGTATAGATCATTCCCCTGCAATTTCACTGCTCAATTCACTGTCATTTAGGAGTTAAATCACTTTGTTTCTGTTTATGCAGCCCTAGCCACACCTCCACTGGCTATGATTGACAGAGCCTGCATTAAACAAAAACTGGTTTTACTTTCAAACAGATGTAATTTACCTTAAATAATTGTATCTCAATCTCTAAATTGAACTTTAATCACATACAGGAGGCTCTTGCAGGGTCTAGCAAGCTATTAACATAGCAGGGGATACGAAAATCTTAATTAAATAGAACTTGCAATAAAGAAAGCCTAAATAGGGCTCTCTTTACAGGAAGTGTTTATGGAAGGCTGTGCAAGTCACATGCAGGGAGGTGTGACTACGGTTCATAAACAAAGGGATTTAACTCCTAAATGGCAGAGGATTGAGCAGTGAGGATGCAGGGGCATGTTCTATACACCAAAACTGCTTCATTAAGCTAAAGTTGTTCAGGTGACTATAGTGTCCCTTAAACGTTAACATTTTTTTAATTTAATTTAACTAAAGTTGGGGAATTAATCAGAGCAGAAAAAAAATAAAAAGATTAATTTAATTCTAGGTTTGTTTGTTTGTTTTCATTAACAGTGAATGCCTCAGGAAGTTGTTATTTAGGAGGAGCTTTTGAGTTTTTTTAGGATAAGTAGACAAATGACAAGGCCAGTTCAAGTTCCTCATATGCATCACATCTAGCTGAGTTATGAGAAGTGTCAGGAAATGTACTGAGAATCTCCTTCTGTGAGAGCATTCTGCCTTAATTCAGTGAAGAACTTGTGATATTGCTTCTGTCTCTTAGTCCATACACTCTGTCATGGAGGAGATGGAGAATGCTGTCCCTCTCCGGGATTTTATCGCATCATTGTCTCTTTCCTCTCTTCCAAGGATCCTAAAGATTGCTTCTGGAGTCTACTTGCAGAGTAAGCACATGGGGTCATATAGCAATAGTTTGGGGTTAAGATATTGTGTATATGGATCACTGGACACTGTACTAAACTTTTGTATAGCATGTTGGTTTTGTGCATTGAAAGTACTAATAAGGCCTTATTTAATTTAAAATTAATGCTATTGAATCTTAGAAAGTTAATAAATAAAGCCTAGAAAGCAAATATATAAAACATACTCTATAGGAAATCTAAAAATGTACAAAAAGTGTCTATCTAGAGATGTTTACAGTTTACAGATGTTTACAGTTATTTGCAATATTATGTTCAAAATCCTTATATGCTTGTACTGGTTTGATTGTAATTTTTATCCTTTTTTTCAGCCTATTGACAGGTATCAGGCTAAGGCTGTGTTATAGTAGCTATGTACATATCGTTCTTGTATGCACTTGCACAGATATCTAACAGTCATGGTTTGCAGGGATTGGAGTGAGTGGTGAGAACATATAGGGCAGTATGTTATAGATGGCACATAAAAGGAAGAATAAAAGGTTGCATAATATTTTTATAAATGCATATTATTACCCTGTATGCCATTCTTTGAATAACTGGTGGTATGGGGATGTATTAAACATGCAGTGTGATCTAATGATACAGTCAAAGGTCAGTTTAAATAGCCCATTCTAATATTAACACTCCTGCATTGATTTTTCTGCCAGCTTGAACTGTGTTAAGCAAGAGAATGAGAAGCGAGGGGTTGCGCCCTGTGGTGTGGGATATGTCATGCATATGTCTCTGTAGAGTGCATTTCATTTGTTCATGCAAAATGTGAGTCTCTACACCATTCAATACAGATATTAAAGTGGGGACAGGGTGTTAGAAGACACAAAGTTTATATGAACTGACAATGGCAATACATACAAAGAACTACTGACACACACACACACAGCGGCACTGACGTGCATGCACAATGATATTGCACATATAAATTGTTATGCACTTACAGAGTCACTAACTGGCACTCACACCGATATTGCAAACATCAACATGCACTATCACTCAAAAAATACCCTCAAGAGTACGTAAATGCACAGTAAAACAGACATGCATTCACATGAACTCATATATGCACTGGCAAAAACATCACTCACATAGGAGCACAGGAACTTATACTCTCTTAACATGACAATCTGAAACACTTGCACATGCTCATAATAATATTGTGCAGACACATATTCACAATCAAATGACATAAATTTACATGCATGCATTCACATACTCACACACAAACATACTACAATAAAATTTATATTTTTAAAATTTTAATTTCCTTAAAGTGAACTGATGCCCTGGTCATCATTTTGCCTACAGATTGGGAGTGTTGTGAACAAGGTAATATGAATGCCTGGTGCAAGTGGTGCATAAAGCTATGTTGGTAACTAAATATAACTGGAACTGTCTTTAAGATGGATCTCACAGCTCAAACAGCATAATTTTGTGTTTGAGACCTAAATGCACGATTGGCAGTTAATGAAGGCTTACTATGTCTACTGTGGTGGTATTATAAGTATTTAGTGTTGCTTCCAGACAACAAGAGAAAAGTGATGCCATACATACCCAAGTGGCTTGCTTTATCCTAAATTATTTGATCATTTCATATCACTGGATTTCCTGACTGGTCGCACAACAGGGATCCAGCAATAGCCCTTTTAACACCTTGGATACTGGACAGGCCTACCTAGAGATTCTATGGGTACAGCAAGGATGACACTGGTACGGGACATCTAGGAAATAAAGCAATATATATGTTGTAAAATACAGCATAGCATATATAGTGCACGTAACGCCAGAATTAATTTAAAGGAAACACATTTGTTAAAAACACCTAAAAACACCTAAGGCAACAATCAATGGGAATTCATATACAGCATATGATCATACATTGTAAAAGCCCATCAATGTACAATATGTTTCAAAGGTTCTACTCTAACAATCTCAAAACCATGCACTGAAGACCAAGGCGTAAGTAGAAACCACAGGGCACCGGTGCAAAAATTGCCCTGAGCATCCCCATGTGTCCCGTTCCCCTATGTGTCTCATTCTCCTCCCCAGCCCCTCCATGTGTTTCATTCCCTCCCCCCAGCAACTCCATGTTTCTTATCCCTCCCAGTCCCTTCAAGTGTCTCAGTCTCTTCAGACCCTCCATGTGTTTCATTCCCTCTCCCCCAGCTCCCCAAGTATCTCATTTTCTCCAGCCCCTGCATGTGTCTCATTCCCCCACCAGCCACCCATGTGTATAATCCCATCCGCACAGCCCATCCATGTGTCTTATTCCCCCAGCCCACCAAGTATCTCATTCAACTTTGGCCCCTCCCTGTTTCTCATTTCCTCAGAAGCCCCACCATGTGTCTCCTCCCATGCCCCCCAGCGCCACAATGTGTCTTATTCCTCCCAGCCCCTCCAAGTGTCTCATTCCCGCCCTCCCCCCGGTATCTAATTCTCCCCAGCCCCTCTGTGTGTCTCATTCCACCATCAGTCCCTTTATAAGTCTCATCCCATCCCCCCAGCCTCTCCATATGTCTAATCCTTTCATGTATCTCATTCCCTACCCCAGCCCCTCCATGTGTCTCATTCCCTGCCCCCAGGTATCTAATTTTCCCCAGCAACTCCATGTGTCTCATACTCCCATTAGCCCCGTAATGTGTCTCATCCCATTCTTCCCAGCCCCTCCATATGTCTCATTCCTCCATGTGTCTCATTCCCCCCTGCCCCTCCATGTGTTTTATTCCCTCCCCCAACCCCTCAATGTGTGTCATTCCCCCAGCCCATCCATGGCTCTCTTGCTGGGCACTTCCTTTATTATTATAATTATTATTGCCAACAGATTCCGTAGCGCTTTACAATATTACGAGAGGGGGGATGTAACTATAAATTGGACAATTACAAGAAAACTTACAGGAACAATAGGTTGAAGAGGACCCTGCTCAAACGAACTTACAGTCTATAGGAGGTGGGGTATAAAATCATTAGGACAGGAAATATCAATTAAATAGGGTGGGACTGGGGCAGCGCTGGAGGAGTAAAGCACTGCCCTATAGGAGAGAGCAAGAGACAGGTATGTAAGATAGAGGTTACTCTGGGAGGCCATAAGCTTTCCTAAATAGATGGGTTTTAAGGCCCTTCTTAAACGATTGAAGACTAGGGCAGAGTCTGATGGGGGTAGGCAGGCTATTCCATAGGAAAGGAGCCGCCTGCGAGAAGTCCTGCAAGGGCGAGTTGGGCATACTTCCTGTCAGACTACAGTCCACTCAGCCATGCAACACCCAGCAACAGCGTGCCTCGAAGTGATGCTGGCCCACGGTCGCAGGGGTCGACAGGGAGGCTGGGCCCCCTGCTACCGTGGGAATTACGCCACTGACTACGGAGAGACCCAGGTTAAAGGATATTCCATGTAAGAAAAGGTGGCATTAGGAAATGCTTAAACTGGGGTATATTAAGATTGTGGCCAGTGCCGGCACTTCCATAAGGTGGCATAGGCAGCTGCTTTAGGGAAAAGGTCTGGGTGATGGGCGGGAGGGGAATATGCAGGGGATGCATAACCGTAATTTTTATCAGATTAGATAAATAGATGTACACAACTATACAAAGCAAGGCAGAAAGAAATACAGAAGAACATACAAGTAACGGCACCCTGGGCATAAAAGGGGTTAAAAGAGAGATATTCCCTTCCAGATATACAGGCAGCTACTGAAGACACCAATCATCCGAACAGGAAACCATATGAAAGCCGTAAACAGCCGAACCGAAACCATACGAATGCTGTAAACAGGCAAATAGGAAAAACCATACGAAAGTCGAACTGGAACAGCATACAATAAATCCCCCCAAGAACGAGACAAAGCTCCATGTTGAGGGTCAAGCAGGAACAGAACAGATCTGTGTCTTTATTGGCCTTATATACACATTCTTACTACCCACAGGGTTTTGCAGAATAACCAATCAATACACTCCCAGCAATTACACACAAAATCCTCCCCTCTGCCTGTGATATAATTACTAAACACAATGGGCTAACGTAATTATCACAGGCAGGAAAATACACAGTTTTACACAATATTCATAATTTTAAAAGTATACATCACATTCACAATTACCAAATTTCCGAAGTGCCGAGGTTGCCGAAGTGCCGAAGTGCCGAAGCACAATTTTGCCTAAGTACTAATATTACTTACCCAGTGGAGGAAGAAGAATGTTACACTTTATACAATTTTAAATAAAAAGTATACAAACGTAGCCAGGATTCCGCTGTAAGCATTTGCAACACTTACAACTATCAAGTAACACACATTCATATAAAATGTAAGTTACTTGGCCAGTCAATGTAATGACAGGAATGAATAAGTAGATAACTCCCTATTTGCCACGGTATTAGGGAGCTATCTACTAAAAGGCTGAGTAGGGGCATGCCTATTAAACAGTGAGCAGGCTGTGGCTGCTCACTGTAAAAAAAATAAAAAAAAAACACGTCCCCTCTCCCCCTCCTAACCTGAAGGGAGGACCTATTGTCCTCCCCCCGGCCCCCACCTCTGAGCGGCGGGTGGGGGCCCTAAATCATAATGAGGGGGTGGGGGCCCTATATCAGAATGAGGGGGCTCGCGGTATAGCGATTAGGGGCATAATTTACTAATACTAAGTAATCTTTACTTAGTATTAGTAAATTTGGCTGAAAGACTAATTTAGGTCTTTCAGCCTTTTGGAAGATAACTCCCTAATACCATGGGAATTAGGGAGTTATCTACCAAGCGGCTGCAAGAGAAGTTCCAAAACTCCGAAGTTCCGAAGTGTCGAAGTGCCGAATTGCCGAAGTGCCGAAGTCCCGAATTTCAGAATGCCGAACCGAAACGAACATTTTTCCCATGCACATGCCTAGTAAATGCCGGTGAAATAGCTCAGTGGGCTAATGCATCAGCAGAATCTATTCTAAGCCTTGGGTTGCAGGTTCAAATCCCAGCAGGGTTGACTCACCCCTTCATCCTTTTGAGGTAGATAAAATGAATACAATTAAATTGGGTAATAGTAACAACCCCTGGATGTACTTGGAAACCAGAGTAATCTGAATGTACCTTTCCTGGTTAAATACTTTGTTATTATTATCCATGTTGTATTGACTTAAGGAACCTGCCTTATAAGGCAGCCTCTAGATCTGTTCGAGAAAATTGCTTACTGATCGTAGTAGACTCAGGGATTGAGCTTGACCCCCACAGGGGTATTTCTTCCTCCAGACTTCTGGTTGATACCAATCTTATACTACACACTGCCTATATTATCCTACAGTAACTCAAGGGAGTATACGTGCTGTGTGCACGATTCAGATTGAACCGCACTCTTTATGCTCCCATTCACGCTATAATTTTGATCTCTTGTGTTGCCACTCAGGTAAAAGAGGTTAACATTATCAGCAACATTTTGTGGTTCTATCTGTATCTGTGGATACAGGTAGACTTATTTTCACCATCCCCGGTGTAGAGATTAATTCGCCCCTACTGTTGGACATTTAGTGGACATGCCACTCTACAAATACCCTAGCATCTAATAAAGGTCACCTGTGAGGGCATTGTCTTTTAGTTCTCTTTTTTATATGTTGTTCTTACATTTTTACTGTTATTTTGGGTTTTCTTTACATTGGAATTACTTATAGCTCTCCTATTAGACAAGGCTATCCAACATCCTTTGGGTACCTCTTTTGGGAATAACTCTCCAGATTTGCTATATGGTGGCAAACATATAGTGCATGTGTGTTATTTAGACGTAGGGTAGTTGTAATGTTGTAGGTATGTGCTATGTGGCTTTGTATGGTTCACTGTATGTGTGTGCGTGTGTGAGGTGGCAGCCTGTATGTCCATGTGTGTGGGAGGGGTGATTGGGTTGTTTAGCTGTGAGTGATGCCTGTTGCTGTGTGTAGGATTCAGTGAGGAATGTGTGTGGGTGGTAGGTGCAAGTGGCATGTCTGTCTATTTGTTGGTATCTGTGAGAGATGTGTTGCATAGCGTGGGTAGCTGTGGCTGTTGTCTGTTACTGTGTTGGTAGCTCTGATTTGACTGTCTGTGGATGATGTCTGTTGCTGTGAGTGTGTGTAGTTGTGCAGTTAGCTTTGAGTGAAGTGTGTGACTATGTGTTGAGATAAAGAATATATGTGGCTATTTGTGTAGATGAGTTTGGGCAGGCAATGTTTATTCCAGCTTCCCCACAATTCACTGTGTAATATATGTCAAAATAAAAATACCCGATTTGGCCGCCCCTGTTGTGGTTACTAAGTGGGGTAATTTTTCTGTTATCTGGTGTCTAGTTGGGTCAGTTTTCTGTTCCCTGGCAGCCCAGTGAGGTATTTTCTCTGCTCCCTGTTGGCATGGCTAAAGGAGCTCATGGTCTGTGGGAGGGGTAGTTGTTAAATTGGGGGAAGAAAGTGTATTCAATTGGGGGAGAGCAGTGTATTAAATTAGAGTGCTGGGAGGAGGGGCAGTGTATTTGTCAGGATTACAAGTTGATCCAGCACGCAGTACTGTGTCACACCTAGGACTATGGATAACGTATAACCAGACCTTAGAATGGCAGGACTTAACGTCTCCAAGAATAGTCAAAATACTAGCCGAGGTCAGGGACACAGAATCAGACACAAAGATGAGGGAAAGCCAAAAGTCAAGGATACCAGATATCAGGGAAGTCAAAACAAAGCCAAAGTCAAATACCAGAAAATCTAAATCATTAACGCACTCTCGGATATCCATAGGCATGAAACCACGACAGGGCAATGAGCAAGAGGAGAGCTGGGTTTAAATACCTCTCCTGTGGATCCAATTGGCTGTAACCGGCCTTTGACCCTAAAGGCAGGGCCGGATTAAGAGCACACTGGGCCTGGTGCTGACAATTATGATGGGCCTAATTACGGAATCTTATCGACCAAAAACACTAAAACAGTCATTCCTCCCAAGCTTCATGTATCTGATGGAGATGGTGCTGGAGGGAAACTATAAGAAATGCAGCTATAAGAAAACACATACTCTATGCTAATCTATCTCTAATTTATGATTTCATCTTTCAAGTAAATCCATAACCCCTAACAGCAGTGTCCAGTGAAGCAGGAAGTCAATGGGCGGGGTAAATGGGTGGGCCACTGGTGCGACTCACGTGACCAGACCTGCCAAAAGGGGAGAACATGCCCAAAAAGGAGGCATGTCTGTCCAAAGAATTTGAAGGACAGCCTGGCATGAATGCATGTCGGGCTGCCCGCCAATCCTGCAGGCTGTCCAACTAAGGGTATACTATGCAGGCAGCACCCTGAGCTTGACATAAATGCATCTAATGACGCGCTCAATCCATGCTTTCCAAGGACTGTCCCCTAGCACTCGCTGGTCCACTTGGTTCCTTACCTTCTTACTAGCAGGCAGAAGTTCCTGGTATATAGTCTGAGACAGAGAAAAGGTGTATGTAGTGAGTGTAGAAGAAAGGGGACATGCCACAGTGTTAGAGAGACCAACGTCTGCATTACCTAAACTAATTTTATTGTCAGCCAGTCCACACATGTTTTGTTCCCATACATCCCTCTTAAGCTTCCAAACTTAAAGGGACACTATAGTCACCAGAACAACTACAGCTTGTTGTATTTGTTCTGGTAAGTAGAATCATTCCATTCAGGCCTTTTGCAGTAAACACTGTCTTTTCAGAGAAAATAACTCCACTGGCCACTCCTTAGATGGCTGCTAGATGTGCTTCCTGGGGCAGTACTGCCTAGTGTGCAGCACTGCCATTCAGTGTCTCCACCCTCTGCATGCAGACACTGAACATTCCTCATAGAGATGCATTGATTCAATGTATCTTTATGAGGAGATGCTGATTGGCCAGGGCTATGTTGGACTTGTGCTGGCTCTGCCCCTGATCTGCCTAGTTGACAGTCTCAGCCAATCCTATGGGAAAGTATTGTAGTTTGCTCAGACCACCACTTCTGATGATGTCAGCAGACAGTCAGTTCAGAGGCAGAGCCAGCAGCTGCAGACTTGAATACAAGTTATATTTTACTATACTTAGGGAGGCAAGAAGGGGCCAGGGTGGTGGTTTTTTTTACATAATAGGGTCAGAAATACATGATTGTGTCCCTGACCCTATAGTGCTCTTTTAAGCAAGAGTATGTGAAGAGTAGTTAGGGTTGCCACCTTTCTTGGAAAAAAATACCAGCCTCATTTGTATAATCAAAAGGAGTGAATCAGAGAAAATTCTGTAAAAACACCAACAAACTACTCACAGTTTGATTCTGCTGTATAGATGGATTGCTCCCATTGTCTCAGTCTCGCAAGTCACCCAATGTCTCAGTGTCCCTATGTATCACAGTGTCAGTGTCCCCATGTCACCTAGTCCCCTAGTCTCCCAGTGTCTCAGTGTCCCCATTTCTCCCAGTGTCCCAATGTCTCAGTGTGTCCCTGAGAGACCAGGTGACACTGAGAGACATGGGGACACTGAGACATTTAGGGAAACTGGGAGACATGGGGACACTGAAACATTTGGGGACACTAAGACACTAGGGACACAGAGACATGGGAACACAGACACTGGGAGACTAGGGGACACTGGGAGACTTGGGGACACTGGCTGGGAGACAGACACTTGGGGACACTGGGAGACATGGGGACAGTTGTGGACATAAACATGGGGACACTGGGACATATAGGGACACTAGGCACACTGAGACACTAGGAACACAGACACTGGGAGACATGGGGACACTGAAACATTTGGGGACAATAATACACTAGGGACACAGAGACATGGTAACACAGACACTGGGAGACTAGGGGACACTGGGAGACTTGGGGACATTGGAAGACTAGGGGACACTGGCTGGGAGACAGACACTTGGGGACACTGGTAGACATGGGGACAGTTGTGGACATAGACACGGGGACACTGGGACATATAGGGACACTGGGACACATGGGGACACTAGGCACACTGAGAGACATGGGACACAGACACTGGGAGACTTGGGGACACTGATACCCTAGCAACACTGGATGGGGGACATGGGGACACTGGGAGAAATGGGGACATAGTGTCTCCCAATGTCCCTATGTCTCACAGCATCCCCATGTGTCTCAGCATCCCCTTTTTCCCTAGTGTCTCAGTGTCCCCATGTTTTACAGTGTTCCCAAGTGTCTCAGTGTCCCCATGTTTTCCTGTGTCCCCAAGTGTCTCAGTGTTTCCAGGTCTCCCAGTGTCTGTGTCCCCTAGTGTCTGTGTTATCATGTGTCCCCTAGTGTATGTGTCCCCAAGTGTCTGTGTCACCTAGTGTCTGTGTCCCCATATGTCCCCTAGTGTCTCAGTGTCCCAATGTGTCTCAGTGTCCACATGTGTCCCCTAGTGTCTCAGTGTCCCCATGTGTCCCTGCTGCCTTTCCCCCTATCCCTCACTTACCTGAGCTGTAGAGCTGCTGTCTGGACTCTCTGTGCTGTGTAGCTGCTCCCCCACAGATCACTGAGTAGTAGAGAGAGGCTGTATCTTCCTATCCCTGCCTCTCTCCACACACAGTGACCCCTACTGGCCGGTGCTGGTATTGCAGAGTAATCTCCATTTATTCTGAGAAAAATACCTGCCTTTGTATTGCCGGTATTACTGCAATACCGGCATGGACAGGCAACCTCAAATACCGGCTGTGCCAGTAAAATACCAGTCAGGTGGCAAACCTAAGAGTAGTGTGTAAAAAAAAAAAAAATTTTTTTTTTTTTTTTTTTTTTTTTAAATGGGCCTATTCCATGGGCCTGGGCCTGGAGCTGCAGCTCCATCAGCCCCTATGTTAATCCGGCCCTGCCTAAAGGCAATGACCAGGTTTATATGTGCTTGATTGCTGCTCAGCACAAAACCCTCGTGTGATTTTGATTAGCAATGACCGGCCTTTGACCCCAAAAGTAATTACCAGGTTTCCATGAGCATGATTGCTGCTCGGCACAACTTTTCCTGCCAGGACAGTAATGTTGCTCGACACAACTTTTCCTGTCAGGACAGTAAATGGCATTAACCACATTTTTATGTGCGGATGAATACGTGACATTACCCCCCACCTGAAGACCGCCCACCGGGCGGGCAGGACCAGGTTTGAGAGGAAACTTGGCGTAAACTAACACATTTTATGACCAGCATGGATATCAGAAGCCGAAACCCAAGAACAGTCAGCAGGCCCATACCCCCTCCAATCAACTAAATACTGTAAGTAACCACGAGAAAACTTGGAATCAATGATGGAGGCGACTTAATACTCCTTCTGTCCAGAAACAACCAAAGGAGGAGGGGGAACAATGGGACTAGTGTACCGATTGCAAACAAGCGGTTTGAGCAAGGACACATGAAAAGTTTTAGGTATACGTAAGGACGCTGGAAGGGCCAGAGAATAAGAAACAGGGTTGATTCTCCTAACCACACGAAAAGGACCAAGGAACCTCGGAGCAAACTTCATGCTGGGAACCTTCAACCTAATGTTGCGTGAGGATAACCAAACCCGATCACCCACCTGGTAAACTGGATTGGCACTCCGTTGTTTATCCGCATGAAACTTAAAGCGAGCAGCAACAGTTTCAAGAGCGGATCGAACCTTGGTCCAGGTATCACGAATAGAGGTAAGGTGATCATCCAGAGTATGGATAGCCGTATCAGAAAACACAGCAGGGAGAACAGCAGGATAACGAACTGTATTGACAAAAAACTGACTATGCCCAGATGAGTCAGCGTTATTCCTTGCAAATTCGGCCCAGGGCAATAATTCAGCCCAGTTAGACTGTGTACTATTCACGAAGCAACGTAAATACAGTTTAAGTGATTGGTTAGCTCTTTCAGCCGTACCATTCGTTTGAGGATGGTAAGCAGAGGAAAATTACAATTCAATGCCCAACTGTTTATTGAATGCCCTCCAGAACCGTGACACAAATTGGGAACACCTGTCAGACACAATATTTTGAGGAATACCATGTAACCTGACAATATCGCGTATAAATATGTGCACCAGGTCCTCAGACGATGGCAATTTTTTTAAGTGGAGTAAAGTGTGCCATTTTGGAAAAACGGTCAACTACCATGAGGATGGTAGTATATCCATTGGAACAAGGCAGTTCAACAATGAAATCCATCAATAAATGAGACCATGGGATACTGGGTATAGGAAGTGGCTGTTACAATTCACACAGATGTTTGAGGAACCTTCGAAACTGCACAGACAGAGCAGGCTTCTACATATTCTTTAATATCCCTCCTGAGTGACTCCCACCAAAATGACCTAGAAATGACAGATACAGTTTTATTAATACCCGGATGCCCAGCAGTCACATTGTCATGGAATACCTTCAGCACCTCTTTCCTGTCAGGCAATGGAATAAACAATTTATCTTGAGGTTTGTTGCCTTGGGCTGAGCCGCCATGATAGCACGGAGCAAAGGGGATGATAAAGAAAGGACAGTGGAAGCAATAATACACTCAGGAGATATAATAGGAGATGTCTCTTGTTCTAGATCTGATTCAATGTCAAATTGCCTAGACAAGGCGTCAGCTTTAACGTTCTTAGAACCGGGTGTGTAGGTGATAATAAAGTTAAAGCGAGACAAAAATAATGACCATCTAGCTTGTCTAGAAGACAGTCGTTTGGCATCCCCAATATATGCCAGGTTCTTGTGATCAGTAATAATCAGAATGGGATCCTTGGAACCCTCCAAAAGATGTCGCCATTCCTTAAGCGCTAGTATGGTGGCTAACAGTTCTCTATTACCAGTGTTATGGTTACGCTCGGCAGGAGACAACTTTCTGGAGAAGTAACCACAAGGATGCAAAGGGGCATCCTGACTCTCTCTCTGAGAAAGAACAGCCCCGACCCCTGTCTCGGAGGCGTCAACCTCAAGTAGGAAAGATTTACTAGTGTCAGGATGTCTTAATATGTCAGTAGATGTGAACGTTTGTTTAAGAAGCTCAAAAGCCTCTTAAGCTTCTTTAGGCCATATAGTGCAATTAGCCCCCTTGCGTGTCATATTGGTGATGGGGGCTATTACCGAAGAGAAACCTTTGATGAATCTCCTGTAATAGTTAGAGAAACCAATAAACCTCTGTATGGATTTTAACCCACTGGGTAATGGCCATTGTAGAATGGCCTCTAGTTTGCGAGGATCCATTTGCAAACCAGAGGCAGAAATGTTATACCCCAAAAACTGAACTTCAAGTTTGCAATAAAGACTATTTTTAAGCAAAGTTTGTAAAACTTGTTTGACATGATCATGATGAGTTTGGATGTCGGGGAAATAAATAAGGATATCATCCAGGTAAACAAGCACAAAAGAGTAAATATAGTCTCTGAGTACATCATTAATGAAGTCTTGAAATACGTCTGGAGCATTACATAACCCAAAGGGCATAATAAGATATTCGTAGTGCCCACTCCTAGTGTTAAACGCTGTCTTCCATTCATGATCCTCCATAATTCTCATTAAATTGTACGCACTCCTAAGGTCAAGCTTAGTGAAGATCTTAGCACCCTGGAGTCTATCAAACAATTTGGATATAAGGGGAATGGGATAGGCATTTTTGATAGTAATCTTGTTTAATGCCCTGTAGTCTATGCAAGGTCGTAATTCTCAATCTTTCTTAAGCGACAGCAGGTGAGGATGATTTACGTACATGGCTTTTACTTAAAGATTCCTTGATGTACTCATCCATGATTTTACTTTCTTGTGGGGATAGGGCATATACTGCTCCTTTAGAAGGCATAGCCCTGGGCAACAGATCAATGGAACAATCATAAGATCTGTGTGGAGAAAGAGCATTAGTCTGGCTTTTACTAAACACCTCTCTAACCTCCCAATACTGTATGGGAATTTCGGGTGTCGGAGACATAGCAGCGGGTAAAGAAACGATGCCCACTTTTTTAGAAATGGGGGAAGCGATTATCTGGAGAGTAATGTCTTCCTTATGCAAAGCTCCTATCGTAATGCAAATAGGCAAGGTCTCATGGGTTATAAGAGGTCAACCACTAAGCCTCAACCACTAGAGGTGATGATCTCTCCGGAAATGTCAAAGAGAAATCTGCTTCAGGAATTACTAGAGGACGTATCCATTACACCTAAGACCTGTCCCTTTAAGGTTCTTAGGTGAGGAAGTTTTCCGGACGTATAGGACAAGTATCTCTCAAATGCCCTTTCTTGCCACAATATAAGCACAGACTCTCTCTTCTCCTATACTGTTTCTCTGCCTCAGACAGTCCTGTACCCCTAACTGCATAGGTTCAGGTTCAGACCATGTCGAGAGGTCAGGGACAACAGGTTTGGAGAATCAAGGTGCTAGTGACATAGTCAAATGTCTAGTTCTGTTTCTAGTAATTTCCCTGGTCCTGAGTCAAAACAAAGCCAAAGTCAAATACCAGAAAATCAAGATCAGGAACGCACTCTCGCATATCCATAGGCATGAAACCACGACAGGGCAATGAGCAAGAGGAGAGCTGGGTTTAAATACCCCTCCTGTGGATCCAATTGTCTGTAACCGGCCTTTGACCACAAAGGCAATTACCAGGTTTACACAGGGCCAGCGCATCCATAAGGAGGCACAGGCGGCTGCCTTAGGGTGCACCGGCTCTGGGGGCGCAAAATTCCAGTGACCGGCAGGAGGGAAGTGCTCCCTCCTGCCAGGTCACCTCCTGGATCCCCGGCGCGGCGTCCGGCTGAACTGAATTGCGAGGCGGCGAGGGAGCTCTGATCTCTCTGATCTGCTCCCTCGTGCGCCTTTTGCTGATGCCGCGGGAGCCGGAATATGACGTCATATTCCGGCTCCCGCGGCATCAGAAAACAGCCTGCGAGGGAGCAGATCAGAGACATCAGAGCTCCCTCGCCGCCTTGCAATCCTATTCAGCCGCACTCCTCCCAGCAGCCCCACTGGACCACCAATGAGAGACCCACGCCAGCTCTCCAGGTAGGGAGGCTGGGTGGGAAATCTAAATTAAATGTATATTATTAATTACTGTGAGTGTGTGTGTGCATGTGAGTATGTCTGTCAGTGTGTGTGTGTGAGTATGTGTGTCTGTGAGTATGTGTGTCTGTGAGTTTGTGTGTGTCTGTCAGTGTGTGTGCATGCATGTGAGTATGTGTGTCTGTGAGTATGTGTGTCTGTGAGTTTGTGTGTGAGTATGTGTGTCTGTCAGTGTGAGTGTGTATGTGTGTCTGTGAGTTTGTGTGTGAGTATGTGTGTCTGTGAGTTTGTGTGTGAGTATGTGTGTCTGTGTGTGTGAGTGAGTGTGTATGTCAGTGTGTGTGTGTGTGTGCATGTGAGTATGTGTGTGTGTGTGTTTAAGTATTTGTGTGTGTAAGTATGTGTGTCTGTGAGTTTGTGTGTGTGTATGTGTGAGTCAGTGTGTGTGTGTGCATGTGAGTATGTGTGTGTATGTGTGGGCATGCGAGTGTGTGTGTGTCTGTCAGTATTTGTGTGTCTGTCAGTGTGCGTGTGAGTGTCTGTCAATGAATGAGTGTGTCATATAAGTGAGTCTGGCTGTCAGAGACGTCTGTTTGTCTGTTTGTCTGTATGTTTGTCATTGAGTGTGTGTGACTGTCAGTGTTTATACACCCCCGACTGTAGCGTGGCCAAGCGGAGTGTACCGTGGTACAGGAACTTCTGTTTCCTGTACCTGGCAGGACTGACAGGAAAAGCTCACTGTACCGGGATTCGCTCCGCTCAGCCTCGCTGCAAGAAAGGTAGGAGGCACACCAGGAAGGGGAGGGGACCACTATGGGGTTGGGTGGCGCACCAAGGGACAGGGAGAGGAGGGGAGAGATGAACACTAAGCGACAGGGAAAAGAGGGAGGAGGGGAGAGGAACACTAAGGGACAGAGAAAGGAGGAGAGAGGGGATAGGAACAGTAAGGGTCAGAGAAGGGAGGGGACCATTAAGGGACGGGGAGAGGGGCTGGATGTGAAAAAGCTGGGAAGAGTAAAAGACACAAAGGGGCTGGGAGAAAAGGAGTCACACAAAGGGCCTGGGAGGAGTAAGACACACAAAATGTAGGAGGATGTAAGAGTCATACAAAGAGGAGAGATAGGAGACACACAAAGGCAAAAATAGGAGATATACACTAAAGGGAGTCAGATATTTAAAGACGGGATAAGAAACACAAAAGGGAGGTTAAGAGGCACACAGGTGAAGATGTTTTGGGGGGGGCGGAAAAATGCATCTTCGCCTATGTACCCAAAATTCTTTGCACCGGCCCTGGGTTTACATGTGTTTGATTGCTGCTCAGCACAAAACCCTCCTGTGGATTTGATTAGCCATGACCGGCCTTTGACACATCCATATCTCCTTAAAATAAATTATCTCTTTTGTTTACTTTGAAGCCCTACGAGTGTGAGGACGTCCAGTGTCAGGCAACTTTTTTTTAAATACTAAAATAAACCTACGTTTCTATGAAAACTGAAGTTTTGTTTTTTGTTTTGCAACCCACATAAACTGAAACCTTGTTTATTTGGCCCATAATATTGTTCCTATATCTTGGCTGTGGCTGTTCAGTAACCCTGTTCTAAAAGAGCTCTCCTTCTCATTTTACAATGTGTAGAAGTAGGTTACCAGGCCCCAAGCAGGGAATTCCAGAAAAAAAGCCTTAACTGGGATGAGTAATATAAAAAGTACCGTTATTATTCCATCGCCTGTAATACAAAAACTGTAAACCTCAGAGGAAATGATTGTCTAATGTGCTTCATGCTTTTGAGCATTTAATCAGAGTTTGTGTATCTAAGCACAAAGTACGTTGGACAGTCGTTTCTCAATTCTGTACCATTTAAGTTTTTTTTTTTATCTAGATTGAGGCTGTTTCTGGTTTCCACTGCTTGCGGTCTGGCAGTCTACTTGTAAATGTGGAAATACAGCATGCTTGTTCAGTTGGGCTGCTGAATCCACCTCCCACAATGTATATTTTCAGGAAATGCAAAATGGTTCTGATCTTGTAAAGGAGAGCTAGATGTCGGTATAATAAAACGAAATCACAGATTAGTTTAATGGGAATTTAGGAATGGGAGCTCTGGTATCTTGTTCTGAGAGATCTTGTTCTGTTACACTGCTGGTTCCTTTTCAGCACCAGGAACCATGGCAGAAGTGCTTGTCCCAAAGGAGTAGTTACTCCAGGATATGTAGAAGCTTTTCCTCTCATTGCCAGTAGACACTAGATAGAACTTTTTGGAACAAAACAGATTTATTGAGCTGCAAACAATGTTTAAATAAAGGACAATATTTACATCATGGGGACAAACAATGACCACAATGAAGAGTCAGGACAGTGAGTTTGTACAGGACTTTTGAGGCATGCCCTGCTGTACAAACAAGTGATACAGGAAGAGGTTGGATAAAGGTGCCCCCACAATGAGCATTGAATACATTTTTATTAAAGTCCAGACACAAAACAAAAATGTAAACCCTTGTTGAAGGGGCATCACGTGATTTAGGCTCAGGGCCATTAAGATCACTTCAAGTCCATACCAAAACCTGTCCATAATCTCTTACCATTAATTATCTACGCATGCCATATGATCTTTCCCTGACTGGTGAGTGACAGGTAGGTAGTGGGGGCGCTGTCTTGGGGAACCTGGAACAGGAAGCAGTAAGAGCAACAACCAGAAGAAGAGCTTTTGCATAACCTTTGTAGGTGTATTTGTTTCCCAACTAAAACTGTAAAACAGCAGTACGTCCCCATACATTACTTATCTACAGTTTTAGTTGTCTTGCTAAGGTAGACCATTTTCTGGGGTGTTCTGATTTTAAGTAGGTCCTGTGATGGTTGTAAATTACTTATCACTACACTTATTTTCTGAAATTTTAGTATGTAAAATAGCCTCCAAATGCCAAAACCATGCCTGGTTTTGGTGTTATATTGAGAGTCCTTGGTATAAAAAATGATATCACAATCAAAAGGGAAACAGTAAAAGCTACAGGACAAACATTGTGTTGATGAGCTTCTGTGACATACTGGTATCATATTTAGGATCGATTGAGGTCAAAAAGTAATCTGCTTATATAAGGATTACTAAAATCACCAGAAACTCTGTTATCAAGGTTGCCAACTTATAGTTAGAATTCTTCAACATCGGTACTGAAATATGCTGCCTACAGTTATGAAAGTGTGCACCTGAGCACATGTGAGTTAGGACCATCTGTTCATTCATAATATAAAAAATAAATAAAAAATCATAAATAAATAATTACATGGGTAGAATCAAAGATTACATGAGAAATATCTTAAAGTTTCCAAGGATGCAGGTCACATAAGAGATCTTCAATAATGTTGATACCACATATTTATCAGTTTATTTTATCAAATACATTTGATTTGTCTGTAAAATTTCAAACATGTGGTTGTGTGTCTGTGAACTGCATGAGGTGTCTGAGAAATGCATGGTGTAGTGTCTGAGTGCATGGAGTGTGTTTGGACTGCATGGTATGTCTCTGTGTAGTACATTAAAGGTGTGTCTGTTGAGTGCATGGAGATTGTGAGCTGCATGATTTATGAATGTGTGTCTAACTACATTTATGTGTGCAGGGGCGGACTGAGAACCCTCAGGGCCCCCGGGAAAAATAAATCAAGGGCCCCCTTACAGGCCCCACCCATACTCCGCAGCAAGCGCCACCCATGTCCTGCCTCCATGCATCGCCTCCAGCCACACCCTACACAATCTTTAGACACAAGGAACAAAAGTGCAATAATCCCTTCGAGGCCCCAGTAGAGACTACAATTGAAGGCTAATGGGCCATGGAGGGGGGTCTTTCTAGCAGAGGCTATCTCAGTGTCCTTTAGAGAGTGTGTTAGAAAGAATCCCCTCCAGGCCCTATTAGAGACTACAATGGAGTCTAATAGGCTTGGAAGGCGGTCTTTCTAACAGAGGCCATCTCAGTGTCCCTGCTGGAAACAGTCGCCTCCAGGCCCCAGTAGAGACTACAATTGAGGGCTAATGGGCCATGGAGGGGGGGGGGGGGGAGCATTCTAGCAGAGGCTATCTCAGTGTCCTTTAGAGAGTGTGTTAGAAAGAATTTCCTCCAGGTCCCATTAGAGACTACAATGGAGTCTAATGGGGCCTGGAGGGGGGTCTCTCCAACACTCTGGTTCCTATTCACAATATAGCAACACAACATAGCTCGCTGATACCTAGGCCAAGTTGGCTCCTCTTACCTTAATTACTGTTGCTGGCTGGCAGTCTGTGGGCTTGCTGGAAGGCTGTGGGCTTACTGGCTGCGGCTGGCAGGCTGTGGGCTTGCTGGCTACTGCCGTCAGGCTGTGGGCTTGCTGGCTGCGGCTGGCAGGCTGTTGGCTTGCTGGCTGCGGTTGGCAGGCTGTGGGCTTGCTGGCTGTAAGCCTAACTGGTGGCCTGTGGGCTGGCTGGCTGGCTTCTGGCCAGCCTGTGGGCTGGCTGGCCGGCCTGTGGGCTGGCTGTCTGGCCGGCCTGTGGGCTGGCTGTCTGGCCGGCCTGTGGGCTGGCCGGCCTGTGGGCTGGCTGGCTTGCTGGCTACTGGGTCACTTGTAGATTATTTAAAGAAATAATCCATGCACAATAACCACTACTGCTCTGTGTAGTCGTTATGGTGCCAGGAGGGCCGGGCCCCCCTCCCAGAGTAAGTAGTCAAACCGTTTAAGAACAGTTTGACAACTTACCTGGGGTCTGCTGGGATATGAGGCTGTAGTAGGGTATAGGAGCAGTGGTGCAATGTGTAAGGGGTGCAGTGTGTGTGAAAGGTTCAGTGTGTGTGAGGGGGTGTAGTGTGTGAATGTGTAGGGTGTGTGGGGCAATGTGTGTATGAGGGGGCTGTGTATGTGTGTGGCAATGTTAGTATGGGGGGCTGTGTGTGTATGGGTGGGCAGTGTATGTGTGTGTGTGTGAGGCAATGTGTGTAAATGTGTATGGTGTGTGTGGGGCAGTGTGTGTGTGTGTATGGGGGGCAGTGTGTGAATGTGTATGGTGTGTGGGGGCAGTGTGTTTATGGGGCTAGAGTTCATTCTCACCACTGCGACCACCAGGAATCCCTGGTGGTCACAGTGTTGAGAGTGAACTCTAGCCCGTAGCTCCAGGGCTAGAGTTTACTCTCGCAAGAGCCGTAACGTTGCCGTGGTAACCGCGGCAACGATCTGTGCTCGCACAAGAAGGACCCAGAGGAGCTGCAGGCTGAGCTCCCGGGTCCTCTCTTCCTCCCTCCCCTGCCGGCTGCCCGCACAGTGCCTGCGGACAGGGGAGGGGGCAATTGCCCTCCTCTTACTCCCCCCTCCCCCTCTTCTTACCCCATCTTCCCCTCTTCTTACCCCCTCTTCTTACTCCCCCTCTTCTTACTCCCCCTTCTTACTCTCCCCCTCTTCTTACTCCCACCTCTTCTTACTCCTCCCTCTTCTTACTCCCCTCCCCCCTCTTCTTACCCCCTCCCCCCTCTACTTACCCTCTCCCCCCTCTTCTTACCCCCCTTCTTACTCCCCCCTACACCCTCTTCTTACTCCCCCTCCCCCTCTTCTTACCCCCTCTTCTTACCCCCTCCCCCTCTTCTTACTCCCCCTTCCTCTTTTTACTCCCCCCTCCCCCTCTTCTTACTCCCCCTCCCCCTCTTCTTACCCCCTTCTTACTCCCCCCTCTTCTTACTCCCCTCTCTTCTTACCCCCCTCCACCCTCTTCTTACCCCCCCTCCCCTCTTCTTACCCCCCTCCCCCTCTTCTTACTCCCGCTCCCTCTCTTCTTACTCCCCCCTCTTCTTACCCCCTCCCCCCTCTTCTTACTCTTCCCTCCCCCTCTTCTTACTCCCCCCTCCCCCTCTTCTTACTCCCCCTTCCTCTTTTTACTCCCCCCTCTTCTTACTCTTCCCTCCCCCTCTTCTTACTCCCCCGTCCCCCTCTTCTTACCCCTTCTTACTCCCTCCCTCCCTTCTTACTCCACCCTCCCCCTCTTCTTACCCCCTTCTTACTCCCCCCTCCTCTCTTCTTACCCCCTCTCTCTCTTCTTACTCCCCCTCCCTTTCTTCTTTCTCCCCCTCCCTCTCTCTTCTTACCCCCTCCCTCCCTTCTTACCACCCCTCCCTCTCTTCTTACCCCCTCTCTTCTTACCCCCCTCTCCTTACCCCCTCCCTCTTTTTACCCCCCTCCCTCTCTCTTCTTACCCCCCTCCCTCTCTTCTTACCCCCCTCCCTCTCTCTTTTTACCCCCCTCCCTCTCTCTTCTTACCCCCCTCCCTCTCTTCTTACCCCCTCCCTCTCTCTTCTTACCCACCCTCCCTCTCTCTTCTTACCCCCTCCCTCTCTCTTCTTACCCCCCTCCCTCTCTCTTCTTACCCCCCTCTCTCTTCTTACCCCCTTTCTCTTTTTACCCCCTCCCTTTCTCTTTTTACCCCCCTCCCTTTCTCTTTTTATGCCCCCTCCCTTTCTCTTTTTACCCCCCCTCTCTTTCTCTTTTTACCCCCTTTCTCTTCCCCCCTCCCTTTCTCTTTTTACCCCCCCTTTCTCTTCTTACCCCCCCCTTTCTCTTCTTACACCCCCTCCCTTTCTCTTCTTACCCCCTCCCCTGTAGCGTGGCCGAGCTGCTCTCCGGTCCGCGATGCCCGGCCGGAGTGATAGGATGGTGCACACTGAGTGTGCACCTTCCTGTCAGTCCGGCCAGGTACAGGAAACAGAAACTGCGCGCGGAACAGGAGTTTCTGTTTCCTGTACCTGGCCGGACTGACAGGAAGGTGCACACTCAGTGTGCACCTTCCTATCACTCCGGCCGGGCACCGCGGACCGGAGAGCAGCTCGGCCACGCTACAGGGGAGGGGAGGTGAGAAGCTGCAGCCGCCTCAGGCTCTTAAGAGAGCGCTCAGGCGGCTGCAGCATTTAAAGGGCAGGCCCTGAACGCGGCCGGCCCCTCAGAGTGTGCCGCCAGGCCCCCTGATGGCAGGCCCCCCTCCCGGCCGGGTCCTCGGACCATGTTCGAAGTGCCCGACCGGTCAGTCCGCCCTTGTATGTGTGTCTCTGTATCCAGGGCCGGTGCAAGGATTTTTGCCGCGGTAGGCAAAAGAAAGATTTGACGCCCCCCCAGTGACATCACAATGCCCTACCCATATGATCTGCCATATGAACTAACGCCAGTGCTGCACACAGTGTGTGTTTACATTAAAAAGCCTGCAGGGACAAACTATAGACACCAGAACCACTTCATTAAGCTGCAGTGGTTCTGGGGACAAAAGTGTCCCTTTAATGTGAGGTAAATTAGAGATTAGTGTCACTAATAATATACTAGATTGCCTACTTACAACCAGATGAGGATGGTGATGGGCTCTGGCTGCAGTCTGGCTCCACTGGTCTGGTGTAGAACAGGATCTCTGGAGGCTTTTTGTAACTGTGGTCACAAAATTCAATGTTCTGGGAGAACGGGAAGCAGCTCCATTTTTTGGGGGCCCCTTACACAGCTCAAGGTCTGGGCCCCAGGGCCTGACAGTGAGTATGCCCATAAGGTCCACCCATAAGTCCACCTATATGTTCGCTCACAAGAAGTGGAGTGTGTAGGGGATGTGTTATGATAGAGGATCTAAAGTGTGTTCTTATGGAATGTAGTGTGTAGGGATACCAGTTTGTGTAGGTGATACAGTGTGTTTGTGTGTAGTGGAAGCAGTGTGTTTTTGTGTAAGGGATTGTAATGAAAATATACCCCAACACGCATGATTCAGCTAAACAGAAGACAACACAGAGGGGAGATACGTCTACCGGACCTTAGAGTGGCCGGACTCGACGTATATAGGAGAAGTACAGAGTCAGGAACGATCCGAGGTCAAGGGCACAAAGAGACAGCGTAAACTAGGACTAGCCGGGGTCTGGTACACAGTAAACAGCAAGCCGGCAAACAGAACAGATAAGGATAAAGAAATAACGTAGTCAGAAAACAAAGCCAAGGTCAAGTACGAAGAAACACAACTGAACACAACAAGCGCTAAAGGGAACTGAAACAGAAACCACGATAGGGCAAGGAACCAAGGGAAAAAGGTGAGTATAAATAACTAAACAACTATTTTGATTGGTCCCTGTCATCTCTACGCCCCCAAAAGGTAAGTGTATGGGGAGTGTGGCATGACAGGGACCAATGGGAGGCCTTTTCCAATTTAGGCTCCCACTGTCCCTTTAAGAGCTCGCCCGAGACCCGCGACGCGCTCTTAGAGTCAGGCGGGACACGTGACCGCCCGCGGCTCGAACAGAGGACCCCGGCCAGCCCCTGGAAAGGGTAAGTACCGCTACAGGGATAGAAAGCAGTGTGTAGAAAAAAATAGGGCTACTGGTTGGCAACTCGAAATCGGATTGCCCTCCAAATAGACCTTATATCCTTATAGTACAGAAAGGCTTGTACTGCAGATACCCACTGTGGGGAGTCTTTTCATGCAGTGAGCCAAAACAAAAACTCTTTAATAATCCCTCTTAAGGAAAAGAAAACATAAACTGTGTTATATGTACAAGTGTAAGTTTAAAAGTGAGGACCTAGTGGGGTAAGGATCATAGCTACGCCTGGCTTTACTGTAATAAACACATAAACTAGGGAGATATCAGTGTGGCTTGAAACATATGCCGAATACTCCACTAGAATATTTGTGTCAAAAGGACCAAGGGTACAGAGTATGCAGTAAACAGTTGCTAAAACCTCCGGTTATAATATGTATCAACTGGTAGAAGCTACAATATGTGCACCCAGAGTACCAAAATGCACGTACAATAGTACCTAATACATGTTTAAGTGTATTCCAGATTAGATTATCCCTTATTGTGTGAAAGAAATGGATACAATTGTAGGGAATATAAAACTGGAAATAGCTTGAAGGCTGTAGACTGCAATGCAGTATAGAAATATACCTTTGAGCGCTATAAACTTATATCCAGTGCATAAAACAAATTATTCCAGTAGTATCCAGTGCTTTTTAAGTATATTCTGAGTACATATCACTTTTTATGTGAGGATACCTGGAGATAGCTAAAGAACTGTTAGGTTACAATGCAATTCAAAAATGGAGATATACCTTTAAATGCCATAAGTATATATCCAGTGCAAAAGACAAATCTTGATTTATAAGGCAAAAGGTATATAGAGACCCATATTAAATCATAAAGAAAGGCATGGTAATGAAACATGTAACCATATGTACAAAGATGCCTAAACAGCTAAATGAGATTTGGGGGTAGGAATCCCTAGCATCTTGTGCATATCATATACATATATACTTAAATGGTCTTTAAACAGTGCTCAGGATCATAGAGATGTCACAGCCCCAGAATTGTCCAAACAAAAAAGATAAATTAAAATAGGATGAACCCGCTCATAGAGAGCTGCTCAACGCGCGTTTCGGCGATACACGTCGCCTTTGTCAAGAGCCGTTTGTAGAGTGGACGGCGCCTCTTTTTAAATGAGTCTTAGGACTTCCCACAATATGACGTAAAACTCCCTGTCCAATCGGAGATTCCGTACGGACGGGAGGGGGCGGAGTAATCCCTTTACTAGGTACAAGGTCTAGCTTGCAGTTAACCCTAGTCGGGAAACAAAGTGCCGGTATAGATCACATCAAAGACTCAGACACTGCAGAGAACTGTAAAGGGATTGATTGTTCTCCTGTAGAATCCCAAACAGTAGCAATACTAAGACATTATTATGAGTCAATAGAAATAAAGGACGTCCTAAATAAACGGAACTAGTACTTAAGGGAGGCTGGAATAGTCCAGTGTATAAACCAGAGTACAACGAATCCAGTTATTATATAGGACAGTATTTTGCTATGCCATGATAAGGGACCGAACTGGAAGTTCTAAACATGTATAAAAAGAGGCGAAAATGAACATTTATAGAAAGATAGATAAAAGTTCATTATAAGTTGAAAGGAGTAATAAGCTTCAAACATACAGAGAAAAACAGAGAATTTGTTGGGATGGACGTGTTGTGTTGACATGTATTATTAAAAGGTTAATAACTTAACCTTGGGTAGGTGAAAAGGGGGGGTGGTTGGGGTTTTTTGTCGACCAAACATCTTTTAGATGTACATACGAAATATTTACATAGTATTTACAAAATAAATTTTGCAAATTTAGCAAAAATGACCTGGCAGGATATTTGAATTGGTATTGTTTAGATAAATGGGGCGAAGGAAAAACCTTCATTGAGACCTTTTGGGTGTAATGTTTTGAGTTGGAAAATCCAAAAACTTTCCCGTTGTCTCAGAAAACGGTCGTAATTGCCCCTGCGTCTATCTTTGCGGACCAATTCTAGTCCACAGAACCGAAGTCCCTGTGGATTACCAGCATGGGCCTCTTTTAAATGACGACCTATGGGGGTATCAACGAGCAGTTTAGGTGATCTGACATGCTCTTTGATACGCTCCTTAAAGGGTCTAAAGGTTTTTCCCACGTATTGCAGGTGGCAGGTGCATGTGAGGAGGTATACTATGCCTGCGGTATTGCAGTTGAAAAAAGATTTGATCTTAAACGATCTTTTTCCAGTGCTATCGAAGATGATCTTGGAGTCACGTTTGATAAATTTACAAGCCACACAGTGGCCACATTGATATGATCCCACCGTGGTATTATGTAGCCAGGTGCGTAAAGGGGGGGAGTGGAAATGACTCGGAACGAGGATGTTTCTGAGGTTTTTCCCTCTGCGAGCGGTCATTTCGACCCTAGGTCCCAAGACCCTTTTAAGGTGAGTATCATCCAAAAGGCACGGCCAAAACTTTTGAAATACAGTTCTGACGGCCTCCCAGCCTGAATCAAATGTGGCTATCAAGCGTGGGGGTTGTGGTTTAGTGGTGAACTCCACTTTCTTAGGTAATAGAAGGCTATCCCTGTCTGCCTCTAAAGCTCTTTTATAAGCCTTTTTAAGGCATTTGTTCGGATAGCCCTTATCCCTGAACTGCTGTCGTAATGCATTGGCTTGTACTTTAAAATCTTCGATATTACTGCAATTCCTGCGGGCCCTGATATACTGCCCAGTGGGAATCCCCCGTTTGAGTGGTTGGGGGTGAAAACTTTCCCATCGTAGAAGGCTATTGGAGGATGTTGGTTTTTTGTATAATGTGGTACTGATGGAATCTCCCCTTAGTGTAATCGTGAGGTCTAAAAAGTTCAGTGTATCTCCCCCAAATTCCGATGTAAAGAATAAATTCAAGTTATTAGTGTTAAGAAGTAATACAAAGCTTTTAAATAGATCCTCACTGCCTGTCCACAGGATCAAAATATCGTCAATGTAACGAGCCCAATGATGGATAAAGGGTCTATATGGTGCAAAGGCTGTGTCTGTCGCCACAACTACTTCCTCCCACCAGCCCAGATGGAGGTTGGCATACGATGGGGCACAAGCCGTCCCCATCGCAGTGCCCTGTACCTGATGGTAAAATCTCTCGTTAAAGAGGAAGTAGTTGTGGCTAAGAATAAATTCGAGCAGCTCCAGAGTGAAAAGGGAATGGTCACTAAAAGTAGGGCCCCTTTTATCCAAGAAATGTTTCACGTGTTGAATACCCCCCTTGTGTGGAATCGAGGAGTATAGGGCCTCCACATCGAGGCTACAGAGTGACACAGACTCAGGGATTTTTAAACTTGAAAGGCGGACCAATGTCTGCTTGGTATCTTGTATGTAAGACGGTAGTTTTTCCACGAAAGGGCGGAGAACCCTATCAAGGTAGATACTGCCATTTTGGGTGAGGTTGTCAACACCGGATACAATGGGGCGTCCGGGGGGATTAGTTTGATTTTTATGGACTTTGGGCAGGCAGTAGAAGGTAGCTATCCTAGGGAGTTTATTAAGAATAAAGTCGTACTCCTCCCTGGATAGCACCCCTCTACTGCGGCCCATATCCAAAATCAATCGATAGTCCTGAAGAAATGTATTCGTGGGATCTTTTTCAAGAGGTTGGTATGTGTCTCTGTTTTCAAGTATCTTGAGAGACATCTTGATATAATCAGTAGTGTTTAAAATGACAATATTCCCTCCCTTGTCGGCTGGTTTGATAGTGATTGTAGTATCACCTTTGAGTGCTTGCAGAGCTTTGTTCTCAGATCTCGTGAGGTTCATATTTGGCTGTATGTCCAAATCCTTCTGGTGAATGTTATCAATTGCAAACTTAACTGATTCAAGAAAAAATTCGATATTTTTGAAATTACCCAAATTTGGTGTAAATCGACTCGGGGGTTTCAAATTTGTCTGATAGGTAGTGGTGTCAATATCATTCTCGTCAAGGAGAGATATCAGAGTCATTAAACAATCATAATCCTTGTCGAGAATGCCTAAATCTTTCAGCTTTTTATCTAATTTGATTTGATGATACTTGCATAAAGCAAGTTTTCTAACAAATAGATGTAAATCTTTCACCCATGTAAACTTGTTAAAGGGTGGAATAGGCACAAAAGAGAGGCCCTTAGATAAGACACTTGTTTCCTGAGAGGTTAGAGGGTGCATGGAGAGGTTGATAATTTGGAGTTTATTGGTTAATACCGTCGTCTCCTTGTTGTGCTTCTCCCTCCCCGGCCCCTGTTTCGCGTGTAATATGGGGGTTGGCGTGGTATTGGGTCGTCCAAATGGCCCATCTCTAAAAAATTCACCCCTTTTTTCAAAATGCCTCTAGAACTGCCCTGGTTGGAAGTGTTGGAATCAGAATCTGATGGACAAACTTGTGTCCGTGATCTATTCTCCGAATCATTATCGGATGAGTCATAATCTGAGGTAAGCGCGTTTTCGGAGTTGGTTCTTAGGCGGCGTTTAAACGTACTGTAGATGTTACCGGTTTCATAATCTTTCAAATCCCTCAGAAATTTTTGATGTTTTCTAACTTTGATCACTTGTTGATATTTGTCTAGATTCTGTTTCAGTTTAAGTTCTAATTGGTTGAAAATGGGGTCAGATTGAAATTGATGGATATTACTCAATTCAGATTCAAGTTGTTTATCCGTAGCCTCCAATTTAAGTTTTTCAAATTTACAGATAATTTGCATAAATGTATTAGAGCAGAGTCCTGCTGCTAGTTCCCATTCCTTAACCATTTCTGGGTTTTCAGCATGGGAGGAGGGGACCGTATGAACTCTAAGCCCTCTTGGAATCATGCTTTTTTTCAAATAGAAATCAAGGGAGGAAATCTCCCAGCTGGCCCTTATTTGTTGTTTGTAGGTTTTGTTAAGTTTGTTAAAACTCTGGTGAATATCGGAGGGAACCTCCATATTTTCCAATAGTTCGTTGGAGAAAACTTTATCAGCATCTTTGCACCACATAGTGCTGTCTAGTTTGTTAGCAAGGAAACCTGCCATAGTCACTATAAATGATGGTCGAACACCCAAATTAAATAGTCAAACACACACAGTATTTACACAACCTAGGTATTGAAACCTAAACAAAGAAGATAAAGAACAAACACTAGAAGGAGATGGATAGAATCCCTCCGCCAGTGTTGTGGTGGTTATAGGATATAGTGGGGCTTGACCCCTGGAAATATATAGAAAAAAATAGGGCTACTGGTTGGCAACTCGAAATCGGATTGCCCTCCAAATAGACCTTATATCCTTATAGTACAGAAAGGCTTGTACTGCAGATACCCACTGTGGGGAGTCTTTTCATGCAGTGAGCCAAAACAAAAACTCTTTAATAATCCCTCTTAAGGAAAAGAAAACATAAACTGTGTTATATGTACAAGTGTAAGTTTAAAAGTGAGGACCTAGTGGGGTAAGGATCATAGCTACGCCTGGCTTTACTGTAATAAACACATAAACTAGGGAGATATCAGTGTGGCTTGAAACATATGCCGAATACTCCACTAGAATATTTGTGTCAAAAGGACCAAGGGTACAGAGTATGCAGTAAACAGTTGCTAAAACCTCCGGTTATAATATGTATCAACTGGTAGAAGCTACAATATGTGCACCCAGAGTACCAAAATGCACGTACAATAGTACCTAATACATGTTTAAGTGTATTCCAGATTAGATTATCCCTTATTGTGTGAAAGAAATGGATACAATTGTAGGGAATATAAAACTGGAAATAGCTTGAAGGCTGTAGACTGCAATGCAGTATAGAAATATACCTTTGAGCGCTATAAACTTATATCCAGTGCATAAAACAAATTATTCCAGTAGTATCCAGTGCTTTTTAAGTATATTCTGAGTACATATCACTTTTTATGTGAGGATACCTGGAGATAGCTAAAGAACTGTTAGGTTACAATGCAATTCAAAAATGGAGATATACCTTTAAATGCCATAAGTATATATCCAGTGCAAAAGACAAATCTTGATTTATAAGGCAAAAGGTATATAGAGACCCATATTAAATCATAAAGAAAGGCATGGTAATGAAACATGTAACCATATGTACAAAGATGCCTAAACAGCTAAATGAGATTTGGGGGTAGGAATCCCTAGCATCTTGTGCATATCATATACATATATACTTAAATGGTCTTTAAACAGTGCTCAGGATCATAGAGATGTCACAGCCCCAGAATTGTCCAAACAAAAAAGATAAATTAAAATAGGATGAACCCGCTCATAGAGAGCTGCTCAACGCGCGTTTCGGCGATACACGTCGCCTTTGTCAAGAGCCGTTTGTAGAGTGGACGGCGCCTCTTTTTAAATGAGTCTTAGGACTTCCCACAATATGACGTAAAACTCCCTGTCCAATCGGAGATTCCGTACGGACGGGAGGGGGCGGAGTAATCCCTTTACTAGGTACAAGGTCTAGCTTGCAGTTAACCCTAGTCGGGAAACAAAGTGCCGGTATAGATCACATCAAAGACTCAGACACTGCAGAGAACTGTAAAGGGATTGATTGTTCTCCTGTAGAATCCCAAACAGTAGCAATACTAAGACATTATTATGAGTCAATAGAAATAAAGGACGTCCTAAATAAACGGAACTAGTACTTAAGGGAGGCTGGAATAGTCCAGTGTATAAACCAGAGTACAACGAATCCAGTTATTATATAGGACAGTATTTTGCTATGCCATGATAAGGGACCGAACTGGAAGTTCTAAACATGTATAAAAAGAGGCGAAAATGAACATTTATAGAAAGATAGATAAAAGTTCATTATAAGTTGAAAGGAGTAATAAGCTTCAAACATACAGAGAAAAACAGAGAATTTGTTGGGATGGACGTGTTGTGTTGACATGTATTATTAAAAGGTTAATAACTTAACCTTGGGTAGGTGAAAAGGGGGGGTGGTTGGGGTTTTTTGTCGACCAAACATCTTTTAGATGTACATACGAAATATTTACATAGTATTTACAAAATAAATTTTGCAAATTTAGCAAAAATGACCTGGCAGGATATTTGAATTGGTATTGTTTAGATAAATGGGGCGAAGGAAAAACCTTCATTGAGACCTTTTGGGTGTAATGTTTTGAGTTGGAAAATCCAAAAACTTTCCCGTTGTCTCAGAAAACGGTCGTAATTGCCCCTGCGTCTATCTTTGCGGACCAATTCTAGTCCACAGAACCGAAGTCCCTGTGGATTACCAGCATGGGCCTCTTTTAAATGACGACCTATGGGGGTATCAACGAGCAGTTTAGGTGATCTGACATGCTCTTTGATACGCTCCTTAAAGGGTCTAAAGGTTTTTCCCACGTATTGCAGGTGGCAGGTGCATGTGAGGAGGTATACTATGCCTGCGGTATTGCAGTTGAAAAAAGATTTGATCTTAAACGATCTTTTTCCAGTGCTATCGAAGATGATCTTGGAGTCACGTTTGATAAATTTACAAGCCACACAGTGGCCACATTGATATGATCCCACCGTGGTATTATGTAGCCAGGTGCGTAAAGGGGGGGAGTGGAAATGACTCGGAACGAGGATGTTTCTGAGGTTTTTCCCTCTGCGAGCGGTCATTTCGACCCTAGGTCCCAAGACCCTTTTAAGGTGAGTATCATCCAAAAGGCACGGCCAAAACTTTTGAAATACAGTTCTGACGGCCTCCCAGCCTGAATCAAATGTGGCTATCAAGCGTGGGGGTTGTGGTTTAGTGGTGAACTCCACTTTCTTAGGTAATAGAAGGCTATCCCTGTCTGCCTCTAAAGCTCTTTTATAAGCCTTTTTAAGGCATTTGTTCGGATAGCCCTTATCCCTGAACTGCTGTCGTAATGCATTGGCTTGTACTTTAAAATCTTCGATATTACTGCAATTCCTGCGGGCCCTGATATACTGCCCAGTGGGAATCCCCCGTTTGAGTGGTTGGGGGTGAAAACTTTCCCATCGTAGAAGGCTATTGGAGGATGTTGGTTTTTTGTATAATGTGGTACTGATGGAATCTCCCCTTAGTGTAATCGTGAGGTCTAAAAAGTTCAGTGTATCTCCCCCAAATTCCGATGTAAAGAATAAATTCAAGTTATTAGTGTTAAGAAGTAATACAAAGCTTTTAAATAGATCCTCACTGCCTGTCCACAGGATCAAAATATCGTCAATGTAACGAGCCCAATGATGGATAAAGGGTCTATATGGTGCAAAGGCTGTGTCTGTCGCCACAACTACTTCCTCCCACCAGCCCAGATGGAGGTTGGCATACGATGGGGCACAAGCCGTCCCCATCGCAGTGCCCTGTACCTGATGGTAAAATCTCTCGTTAAAGAGGAAGTAGTTGTGGCTAAGAATAAATTCGAGCAGCTCCAGAGTGAAAAGGGAATGGTCACTAAAAGTAGGGCCCCTTTTATCCAAGAAATGTTTCACGTGTTGAATACCCCCCTTGTGTGGAATCGAGGAGTATAGGGCCTCCACATCGAGGCTACAGAGTGACACAGACTCAGGGATTTTTAAACTTGAAAGGCGGACCAATGTCTGCTTGGTATCTTGTATGTAAGACGGTAGTTTTTCCACGAAAGGGCGGAGAACCCTATCAAGGTAGATACTGCCATTTTGGGTGAGGTTGTCAACACCGGATACAATGGGGCGTCCGGGGGGATTAGTTTGATTTTTATGGACTTTGGGCAGGCAGTAGAAGGTAGCTATCCTAGGGAGTTTATTAAGAATAAAGTCGTACTCCTCCCTGGATAGCACCCCTCTACTGCGGCCCATATCCAAAATCAATCGATAGTCCTGAAGAAATGTATTCGTGGGATCTTTTTCAAGAGGTTGGTATGTGTCTCTGTTTTCAAGTATCTTGAGAGACATCTTGATATAATCAGTAGTGTTTAAAATGACAATATTCCCTCCCTTGTCGGCTGGTTTGATAGTGATTGTAGTATCACCTTTGAGTGCTTGCAGAGCTTTGTTCTCAGATCTCGTGAGGTTCATATTTGGCTGTATGTCCAAATCCTTCTGGTGAATGTTATCAATTGCAAACTTAACTGATTCAAGAAAAAATTCGATATTTTTGAAATTACCCAAATTTGGTGTAAATCGACTCGGGGGTTTCAAATTTGTCTGATAGGTAGTGGTGTCAATATCATTCTCGTCAAGGAGAGATATCAGAGTCATTAAACAATCATAATCCTTGTCGAGAATGCCTAAATCTTTCAGCTTTTTATCTAATTTGATTTGATGATACTTGCATAAAGCAAGTTTTCTAACAAATAGATGTAAATCTTTCACCCATGTAAACTTGTTAAAGGGTGGAATAGGCACAAAAGAGAGGCCCTTAGATAAGACACTTGTTTCCTGAGAGGTTAGAGGGTGCATGGAGAGGTTGATAATTTGGAGTTTATTGGTTAATACCGTCGTCTCCTTGTTGTGCTTCTCCCTCCCCGGCCCCTGTTTCGCGTGTAATATGGGGGTTGGCGTGGTATTGGGTCGTCCAAATGGCCCATCTCTAAAAAATTCACCCCTTTTTTCAAAATGCCTCTAGAACTGCCCTGGTTGGAAGTGTTGGAATCAGAATCTGATGGACAAACTTGTGTCCGTGATCTATTCTCCGAATCATTATCGGATGAGTCATAATCTGAGGTAAGCGCGTTTTCGGAGTTGGTTCTTAGGCGGCGTTTAAACGTACTGTAGATGTTACCGGTTTCATAATCTTTCAAATCCCTCAGAAATTTTTGATGTTTTCTAACTTTGATCACTTGTTGATATTTGTCTAGATTCTGTTTCAGTTTAAGTTCTAATTGGTTGAAAATGGGGTCAGATTGAAATTGATGGATATTACTCAATTCAGATTCAAGTTGTTTATCCGTAGCCTCCAATTTAAGTTTTTCAAATTTACAGATAATTTGCATAAATGTATTAGAGCAGAGTCCTGCTGCTAGTTCCCATTCCTTAACCATTTCTGGGTTTTCAGCGTTGGGAGGAGGGGACCGTATGAACTCTAAGCCCTCTTGGAATCATGCTTTTTTTCAAATAGAAATCAAGGGAGGAAATCTCCCAGCTGGCCCTTATTTGTTGTTTGTAGGTTTTGTTAAGTTTGTTAAAACTCTGGTGAATATCGGAGGGAACCTCCATATTTTCCAATAGTTCGTTGGAGAAAACTTTATCAGCATCTTTGCACCACATAGTGCTGTCTAGTTTGTTAGCAAGGAAACCTGCCATAGTCACTATAAATGATGGTCGAACACCCAAATTAAATAGTCAAACACACACAGTATTTACACAACCTAGGTATTGAAACCTAAACAAAGAAGATAAAGAACAAACACTAGAAGGAGATGGATAGAATCCCTCCGCCAGTGTTGTGGTGGTTATAGGATATAGTGGGGCTTGACCCCTGGAAATATATAGAAAAAAATAGGGCTACTAGAAAGCAGTGTGTGTTTGTGTATAAGGGATGTATTGTGTGTTTCTCGTTGTGTATAAGGGATGCATTGTGTGAACCTGTGTTTGTATGCATAAGGGATGCAAAGTGTGTTTCTGTGTATGTAAGGGATGCAGTGTGTGTGTCTGTAAGGGGTGCGTTGAGTGTGTGTAAGAGATGCATTGTGTTTCTGTGTGTGTGTAAGAAAAGCAATGTGTGTTTGCATGTGTGTGTAAGGGATGCAGTGTGTGTGTCTGTAAGGGGTGCGTTGAGTGTGTGTAAGATGCATTGTGTTTCTGTGTGTGTGTAAGAGAAGCAATGTGTGTTTGCATGTGTGTAAGGGATGCATTGTGTGTTTCTGTGTATGTGTGCAAAGGATGCATTGTCTTTATGTGTAAGGGTTGCATTGTGTGTGTGTGTGTGTGTGTAATGGATGCATTGTGTGTTTCTCTGTGTGTAAGGGAAGCATGTTGTGTTTCTGTGTGTGTAGGGATGCATTGTGTGTTTCTGAGTATGTATAGGGATGCATTGTGTGTGTGTGTGGGTAGTGTGAAAGAGCTCCCTGTCCTGCCCCCTGTCCTATAGAGCTCTCCCTTCCATCCCTTAGAGATCTCCCCTGCCCCTTAGTGGTCTCTCCTCTCCTCCCCTGTCCCTTAGTGGTCTCTACTCTCCTCCCCCCCACCTCCCTTAGTGGTCTCCTTTTCTCCCCAACTTTCCATTAGTGGTCTCTCGTCTCCCCCTTAGTGGTCTCTGCTCTCCTCTGCCCCCCCCTTTCCATTAGTGGTCTCCCCCACACCCTAAGTGGTCTCTTCTCATGCCCCCTTTCCATTAGTGGTCTCTACTCTCCCCCCTCCCTCCCTTAGTGTTCTCTGCTCTCCCCCCACCCTCCCTTAGCAGTCTCTCCTCACCCCCTCCCTCCTTTAGTGGTCTCTCCCTCCCCTAAGTTCTCCTCAATCCCCCCTCGCTGTGTTCTCATCCCCCGTTCTCCTCTTCTTCTCCCCCCGTGTTCTCCTCCCCTTCTCCTCTTGTTCTCCTCTTCTTCCCCCCGTGTTCTCCTCTTCTCCCCCTGTAATCTTCTCTTCTTCTCCCCCTCCCTCCCTGTAATCTCTTCTTCTCCCCCTGTAATCTTCTTTTCCCCCCTCCCTCCCTGTAATCTTCTCTTCTTCTCCCCCCTCCCTTCCTGTAATCTCTTCTACTCCCCCTGTAATCTTCTCTTCTTCTCCCCCCTCCCTCCCAGTAATCTCTTCTTCTCCCCCCCATCTTCTCTTCTTCTCCCCCACCCTCCCTGTAATCTTCTCTTCTTCTCCCCCCATCCCTCCCTGCAATCTCTTCTTTCCCCCTCCCTCCCTGTAACCTCTTCTTCTCCCCCCCTCCCTCCCTGTAATCTCTTCTTCTTTCCCCCTCCCTCCCTGTAATCTCTTCTTCCCTCCTCCCTCCCTGTAATCTCTTCTTCTCCCCCTCCCTCCCTGTAATCTCTTCTTCTGCCCCCTGTAATCTTCTCTTCTTTTCCTCCCTCCCTCCCTGTAATCTTTTCTTCTCCCCCCCTAATCTTCTCTTCTTCTCCCCCTCCCTCCCTGTAATCTTCCCTTCTTCTCCCCCCTCCCTCCCTGTAATCTCTTCTCCCCCCTCCCTCCCTGTAATCTCTTCTTCTTCCCTCCTCCCTCCCTGTAATCTCTTCTTCTCTCCCCTCCCTCCCTGTAATCTCTTCTTCTCCCCCCTCCCTCCCTGTAATCTCTTCTTCTCCCCCCATAATCTTTTCTTCTCCCCCCCTTGTACTCTCTTCTTCTCCCCCCGCCCCTGTTTTCCTCACCTCCCCTCCCCTGTAGCGTGGCCGAGCTCCTCCCCGGTCCGCGGTACAGGAGTTTCTGTGCACTTCCTGTCAGTCCGGCCCGGACCGTGGACCGGAGAGGAGCTCGGCTATAGAGCGCTCAGGCGGCTGCAGCATTTAAAGGCCCGGAGATTGGGGGCTGCCTAGTTCGCCTTATAGGAAGCGCCGGCCCTGTCTGTATCTGCCAAACACCATCAGTCAGGGCCAAAAGAGGTCTGCCAGGCAGTGAGTGTAGAAATATAAGGCCCAGTACTTTAGGAGCAAGAATAGGGCCGTTCCACAATGTGTAGATAGCAAGGAGAATTAGAAGATCTATTTGGGGGTGAGGGGATGGAAGGATTAATTGGAAGAGGAATGTGGACACTTTTTTTTAGGGCGGGAGGGAGTTTGTTAGCAGGGGAATGTGCCAATCTAAATTGTTAAGGAAGATGGTTAATTGGCAGGCAAATATTGCAAATTTAATATGGGAGTAGAAAGGGTTCATAGGTAGGCAAATGTAGTAAAATCTAATTTGGACAGGGTAAAGGCCAATTGTCAGGGACATGGGGCAATCTAAATTGAGAAGGGAAAGGATTAACTGGCATTGGGATGTAGACTATAGTGGTGACTATAGTAAAGGCTATTTGGCAGTGCCAAGTGGGGACATTTTAGGGGAATGAGAGGTTAATTGTCTGGTGCAGTAGTGGGCACAAAAAAACCCTCTTGCACCAGGGCGCACTGTTCATAAGCTCCACTATTGGTGTTTCTGTTCTTTGTACCCTACCATCCTTAACAGATGGAACAAAAGACCACCTAAGAATGCACATAATTAAATACAAATTAATGTAAGAGACACAGTCCTTTACTATTCTACTCCCCAGACATTATTATCAGTATTACCCTTTACTTAACCAGTTCCAAAGTGCTGGCTACATTGAGTAAAATGTACAATAATAATAATAATATAAAAAATATTATGACAGACAGAGCAAAAAAGAGTAGGAAAAAAATGGATTTCTATAGTAGTGGTGCCGCCGTAAAGACAAAAATATATATATATATATGTATATATATATATATATATATATATATATATATATATATATATATATATATATAAATACAACAGGGAACAGCGCACACACACAGTAACACGTAAAATAAATATATATATATATATTATTAGATCACCTATGTTAGCAAACAAATATAGGGATTCAGTTCCACCACATGGCCATATTGTATTAAGCCCACCACTACGTCACAGTACCCCAATATCGGTGGGTCCTACACTAATGTTAAGGCACAACATGAGCTTACACAGACTGTGATGAAACAAGGAGCAGTCTACATCAGTGGTGGTTAGTTTATTGATGTTTGCCAACATAGACATCCAAAGTTCTCTGTAGTGGCATGTGGCAGTAAAGAGAGAAAAACTCCAAAAGGCGACAGAGTGGTATGGTAATGAAGACTTAAATGCTCAACTAGAAACATTTATATTGAATATTCTTTATTTATTGCAATTGGTAAAAAAAAACTCAATAAAATAATTGCAAAAGAAACAGAATAGCAAGGGAGGGAAACAGGTGACAGTATGACAGTGAATGGGGAAAACTTAAAGGGATAATGTGGTTGTGAAGGTAGAATTCAGCAGTGATCATCCAGCAGGAGGTAGTGTGGCTAGTAGGGGAAATAAACAGTGCTTTGAGAAATGTGTTAACTCTTGGTACATCACGCCCCTAGACATGTATACACTTTATTATGTTGCCACCCATTAAAATCTTCGACAGTTCCTTATGAACCTACACCGGTGCGTTTGTCAATATTCATTGAGGGGTTCCTCCAGCACTGCAATAAGGGTCCAGGTTAAAACTGAGATCTCAAAATTGGCACCCTGGCATGGCATTCCGGTTTATCGGATACAACTGTTTTCACCACTGAAGATAACTTTCTTACGTCATGTAATGCATGTACTTATTTGTGAACATCAATATATTTAATACATTATTTATTTAGAAGCATTTTATATACATTTAGATCCTTATTGCATAAGTTGGTGTGTACTATGCTATACATGGCATCCTTCCCTGCTCATATACAGTTTAAACTTCCTACTTTAAATTCTCGATTTTTACTGTCTCTGATAATGATTAGTAGTTATAAATAAAATCAACTATTTGTTGCCAAGAGTTCCAATTTGGAAACACTCTTCATACAATAAATTGCTTAATCTCAGATAGAAAACTATTTACAAGACAACTCCTGTTTTGTTGTACCACTATTACGTGAGGTCAGTCTTTTATCTTGTACTAAAACAAAAACTATGTTCTAAATTAAGGTAATATATAGGAACAATACTTGCACTTATGTTGTAAAATTTATTTATAGACACAATCATTGTTTAGAGAGAAAAAAACAATGTAACTTGTTCATGTCAAGGGGTTAAATATGTTCTATTTATGTTAAGAACAATTAATAGAAATTCAGTTACATTGTCTGTCATTACAGACATGAATTGCTCAACTCTCCTGTGTTGCATTTTGTGTTGATTAAAGCTTCTTTTGCAAAAAAAAAATAAAAAATATAAAAATAAAACTGTTTTAAAAATATGGTTATTAACAGGCATTACAGGGTTATTTAAAAAACATATTCCTTTAAAAAGCAAAATATATTGTTTTCATCCAATGTGCAATGTATAATAATATGAATTGCTTTACTTTCAGGTTCAGTATATGATATACAAGGCACTGAATGCTGTTTATCTACTGGGGATGTGGTTAAAGTCATAAGCACGCATTTGGTGTCTGTTTCCTGCATGGATCTCAGAACAGGGGAAGACATTGATATGCCTTTAGATTTTCAAGGTAAATATAGATTCTTTGGTTTAAATTCATGTTTTTGCAGGTTTCTTGTGCTTGTACAGTAACATAAATATATTTTTAAAAAAAGTTGAACTTACTAGACAGGCCTAACATTAAAGGACCACTATAATCACCCAGACCACTTCAGCTCAATAAAGTGCCAAGTCCCCCAGAGAAACTGCTATGTTTACATTCCAGGGTTAATCCAGCCTCTAGTGGCTTCCTGACAGCTGCTAGAGACGCTTCCCCGACGCTCAATGCGAAAATCGCATTGAGCACGCAGAACGTCCATAGGAAAGCATTGAGAAATGCTTTCCTATTGGCGTTTTTAATGCACGCGCGGCTTCACTCAGGAGCTGACGTCAGAGGATGAGGAGAGGTCACCAGTGCCGAGGGAGCCCTGCGCTGGATAAAGGTAAGTGTCTGAAGGGGTTTGAACCTGCTCAGCCCAGCTAGGTGGGGGGGACCTAAGGATTATATAGTGCACAAACAAGTTTGTTTTCCTGACATTATAGTGGTCCTTTAACTCACCACTGCAAGGTTGGTGGACCCACGGCATACTCACGAGGAGCAAATTTCTACTCTCTAGGGCTATTTTTTAACCACAAATACAACAACACAAATACAACAACAAATTGTAGATATAGAGCAAAGGCACAATATAGTTCTGAAATAATCAGTGTACTGAAGACTTTTCATAACAACAGTGGGGTAATATTAATACTGACAGGGATGATTAATAAACTCAGATTTTTTTTGCACATTAAATGAAAGGAAAAACTAAGGTAAAAATTGCCGAATTGTGATTGGCTTAATCTGAGAATTTTTCCAGGACAGCTAACTTTGCTTCAGTTCTGCCTTTTTGATTTAGATGTTGGTTTTATATTTTTGGATAAGCTTTAAAAATGATTTACTATTTTTGGATCAACTTTAAAAATATTTTGAAAAATTTTAATATTTTTATATTTTTTTATATATTGCCATACTTTTTTAATATTTTGAAAAAACTATATTATAAGTGTATCCAAAAATATTAAATAATTTGCAAAGCTTATCTGAAAAAAATAAATTGAGGCCTCAATGAATTAGTTTAGTAAATAACCTAGTATAGGTGTAAGTGCTATATAAAAACATATTACACCATATGCAGGGTGCCATTAAGGGGTTACAAGCTGTACTTCAGTACAGGGTCTGCTCAATTAAGGTAGATGCCAATGTGTTGCCTTAATTTCTACTCATGGATGTCATATTACATCCTTATCATGCTCTAAGAAAGCCATGCACCAGTTCACATGAAGTTGCCCAGCTATTCCAGTCCCACTCCCACGAAACACCAGAGAAGTCATCCTCCTGTGACAAAAAGGTATGCACGCGGAGGTGTGGATAAAATCAATATGTATAGTGTATATTTTGTGTATGTTTTTTTATTTGGCTGACAATATATAGGATCCTTTCACCATTGTTTGCATTGTTAAGACTGCCCACATTGGATGCCGGTATTTTCATAGACATGTCAGGCATCCCATAAGATTGGTCAGTGGGCTGGCACCATGGGAGAAGCTTTAGGGTCTTCGGACTACACCTTTTAGGCACCAACAATTTGACAGGTACATAGCTACTCAAGTGATTGGAGGGTGGTCATAAAGCAAGCAGCTTCTCGCCTCCTAAACATATAACAGGAGCTAGATCATGTTGGGCCATCATGTAGTTGTTTTTAATGGGCACTATGTTTGACTGATAAAGGCATGTTCACTTTTCAGTTGATCTGACAGGCATGAGTAAAATATGTCGACTTGTGGTTATTGTAGGGTAAAAGAGCATCTATTCTCAATTATCGAGGTAGTTGATAACCACAGGGCTACTTAACATCTTTGGGGCGGAAGAAACTATGTTGGACTAACACTGTCTTTTTAGATCTTTTTAGAAACCTACCTAAACTTAGGTCCCGAACCCCTCCTTTTAAGAAATGATTAAATGTGTATTATACTCTGTTCCAGCTATATTCTGTGTAAATTGTAACATTTTCACTTGTGTGCGTTTATTATGCACACTCTTGGAAAACATGCAGATTCTTTGTTTTGTAACTTACTATTACTACACAGGGACATTTTATTTTCCAAATGTCTATTGTGATAAGGTAGCACAGGTGGCGCTTTAGTTTGCAAAATCCTAAATGCCCTCATCAGGACTCTGTACTCAGGGCCAGAATATCCCATCCGGCCACCACATGGGCACAAGTCATGCAGAGCTGAAGTGCTGAGGCTGAACAGGTTAAAAAAGGACAATTGAGTGCTAAGAGACTGAATGAGAAGGGAATTAAGTGAGTTGGAAGAAAACAGTGAAGAGTGTGAGGTGTGAAAGGATGAGTGTGAGGAGTGAAGGAGGAGTGTGAGGACTGAAGGAGGAGTGTGAAGAGTGTGAGGAGTGAAAGGAGGAGTGTGAAGGGGAAGAGTGAAGTGTGAAAAGTGTGAGGAGTGAAAGGAGGAGTGTGAGGAGTGAAGTGTGAAAAGTGTGAGGTGTGAAAGGAGGAGTGTGAGGAGTGAAAGGAGGAGTGTGAAGAGTGTGAGGAGTGAAAGGAGGAGTGTGAAGGGGAAGAGTGAAGCGTGAAGAGTGTGAGGAGTGAAAGGAGGAGTGTGAAGGGGAAAGAGTGAAGTGTGAAGAGTGTGAGGAGTGAAGGGAAGAGTGTGAGGAGTGAAGGGAGGAGTGTGAAGAGTGTGAGGAGTGAAAGGAAGAGTGTGAAGAGTGTGAGGAGTGAAAGGAGGAGTGTGAAGAGTGTGAGGAGTGAAAGGAGGAGTGTGAGGAGTGAAGGGGGAAGTGTGAAGAGTGTGACGTGTGGCAAACTGCATCTAGGCCTGTGTAGACAAAAATCCTTGCACCGGTTCTGCCAAGTGCCATTATATTTTGAAAAAAGTTATAATGGAATCAGTACTTTGATTCTAAAAATCTGGAAACAGTTATCCATGTCTTTGATGTAGTTAAGATATGGTTCGTAGGGCACCCCTGTTCTCATTGTTCTCATATACGTGTCACCTGTCACACCCATCGTTGTCCCCTTCATAGGCATGCGCAGCCTATTGCATTAGGGTGTGCACCCTAAAGCTCAAGCACATGGCGTGTGTATATGTATGTATGTATATATATATATATCTGTATATCTGTATATACACATATATACACACACACACACACACATACATACACTGCTGTGTGTGTGTGCTGTGTGAGGGTGGTGTTAGGGTGCTGTTAGTGTGATGTGTGTGTGAGGGTGCTGGTAGTGTGCTATGTGGGTGAGGGTGTTTGTGAGGGTGCTCTTAATGTACTGTGTGTGAGGGTGCTGTTTGTGTGCGGTGTGTGAGGATACTGGTAGTGTGCTGTGTGTGTGTTGGTTAGGGACCTGGAAGTGTGCTGTGTGAAGGTGATGTGTGTGTGCTGTGTGTGGGTGTCGTGTGCTGTGTGAGGGTGCTGTGTGAGGGTGCTGTGTGTGTGTGAGGGTGCTGTTTGTGTGCTGTGTGTGGGTATTGTGTGTTTGTGAGGGTACTGTTAGTGTGCTGTGTGTGAGTGTGCTGTTTGTGTGCTGTGTGTGTGAGTGTGCTGTTTGTGTGTTTGAGAGAGTGCGGTTAGTCGCGGCAACGCTCAGATCTTGCGAGAGGAACCCAGCGGAGCTACTGGCTTCAGCACCCTGGGTCCTCTCCTGCCTCCCTCCCTGCATGTGGGTCGGTGAGGGAGATCTTTGATCTCACCACCGGCCCATGGAGGCTTAGAGCAGAGCCAGCGATCGGATAGTGCTGGCTCTGCATGAGCCGACACGGGAGATCCTGAGATCTCCCCTGCCGGTCTCACTCCATAGGCATTACCTGTGTGCACGCCTATGGTCCCCTTACCAGCACTTCCTAACTTTTCCCTCTGCTCTCACACAGCTCTCTTTGCATTTCTCTCTCCCTTTTCATCCATCATAATAAACCCCTATTGGCCCAAATGTGATCCTATATTTGTCTCTTATCATTCATTTCTGTCCCCATCAAACTTGAACAAAATAGATTTTGCTAATGTGGAAGGGAAACTTCCATTTTAGTGATATTTTAGTGATAGCTCACATAAGAGGTCATACCAAGAGGATCCACAGATGGTGTCAAATGTTAAAATGGTTTGACACCCAGCTGTGTGATGGTGCCAAAGAACTACTGGTATTATAACCGCTATAGTTGAGGTGCTTAGAGTTTCCCTATTAAAAAAAAAGATATATTTTATAAAGTGCTATGGCACATAACTATAATTAGTGGGCCTATGCTTATTACAATGAAGAGGTTTGTTCTCTGTACATGTATTTGGCTCCAAAGCATCCAACAAAAACAACTCGAAGGCAGACACTATAACCACTTTAATGTATTGAACTGATGATGGTACCTGGAGTAAGTCAGCTTATCCCCATTACAAGAATCAAGAAAGTCTCCCCACGTGGCTCCTCCTCACTCCTCTCCAAGCAATGGACTTGAATGGGATGTGTGTGGAGGCTGTGTATGATTGTGCAAGGATAGACTGTAATTGTGCTTGTTGGTTGAGTGTGAAATTTATGTGTGGAGTTGTCTGAGTGTGATTGTGTGTAATAGTAATATAGTATTGTAATTTTAAAGTTGACCCAGGCAGGCACACACAGATATAGGCACACAGACACATAAACAGACACTGGCAAACACAGATGGGCACATACACGCATACTTTGGCATACACAGACAGACACACTCAGAGAGGCGCACAAAGACACAGGTATACATACAGACACACACACAGACTCAAATATTAACAGTCAGGCATTACATAGTAACAAGAATAAACAGACATACAGGCTTATATGCATACATAAAGTGATTCTCTATGACAGGGGTTCCCAACCTGTGGTACGCGTACCCCCCAGGGGTACAATCCAGTGTCTCCGGGGGTACACGAAAAAAAAACATAATGGCGGTTCTGCCGCTGGTGCAGACACCCTACATGGGCTGTGAAACGCAGGTCTATCGGGTGGCCCATGCTCTTAGGGCCACTCAATAGACATCTGCAATAGATAATAGAAATTGGTAACACTCGCATCTTCCCATACCTAGACATCACAATTCTTCCATCGTCTACATGCATCACTTACTAGGTCATGTACTAAAGTGTGAATTGTTGAGAATTTAAATTGAATTTTTAGGAAATTTTACATTTGAAGCTAAAATATTGATCTAAAAACATAGCAAAGTTGGAGAATTCTTCTAGTTTGTCTGTTTTGGCCTAAAGTGTGAATATCCCTAGAAGGCTCTGTCCTCCCTCAAATGTATTTCCGTACAGGTGGATACTCTAAGATTCCATCATTTTACAGTCGATTATAGAGAATGTCAAAATAATCTTGCATACTGCTCATGTCTGTGTGTTATGTGCTTCATGCTGTATAATGTCGCTGAAAATTTCATGTATTTTGCTTGCATCACAATAAAAAAAAAATTGTCAAAAAAAACACATTTTAAACGGAGCATTTGCTTTGTATATTACAGGAGTTTTTCATGTATCTGTGGATAAATGTGTGTACAACACATTTGAGGAATTACATAGAGAATTATCTTGTGGTGGACACACGCATCCATTTTGGTTTTCATCCATGACTGATTTCATCGCTGGAGGTCAAGTTATTGGGAAACAAGTTCCAATTCAATATCTTTCAACTTATAGCTCCAAGGAGAGCAGACATGCCAAATGCCAGGTGTACGAAGGTCAAGAATCACTCTGTTTCAAAATACCTTTCAAAACAGAAGGACAGTTCTGCGAGGTTCAGACTGAGGAGTCATATACACTGGAGAACGTTTTGCAGTCACCAGTCTTAATGAAACGTAGCTTAAAATGCAGTAGTATTGGAAACGGTTCTTACGTCTTAACTCCTATTTATGAAATGAAGACAATTATGCATAGTGAGTATTTAATTTATTATAAATAATTTCATTATACCAGCACTTATAAATACTTGCAATGTACCACTATTATTCCTCCCCCAAACACTAGGATGAAGAAGTAGTGGGACATGCAGACAATATGGATCATGTAGGAGATGGGCATACTTTATGCGAGACAGATTATAGATCTGTACATTTTACTTGAAACCCTTAAATGAGATGAAAACCATTAAATTGTTCTATATCAATTACTTATTCAACTGCAGTTAGAAAATGGGTGGAGATGGCAATGTAAAATGGGAAAAAAGGCTACAGAGGATAAGTAAAAGAAAAGAGGAGAGCAATGAGAAAATAAGTTTAAAGAGAGGGAATGAGCAAGCAGGAGAATGGGGAAAAAATAGGAGGGGAATTTACGACAAATGAAAAAAATTAGAGTAAGAAGGAGAGAGCATATATAGTGAGAGGGAACGAAAAAGATGGGACTGAGTCGAAAAGATGGGCAGATAAAGGCGGGATGAGGAGAGAGGAATTAGAGGGTTGAGTAGAGCAATATCGGAGAAAGGTGGAAAGAGAAAGAGCAATGAATGGGATTAGAGACTGAGGTAAAATATATTTGTACTAAGGACATGGCCAGATTTACATGTCAGATGCCTGTGCGCACATAATTTCAAGTTCAAAAATGGAAACCACTTGGAGCAAAGCTGGTCGGGTTGGGTTTCTTGTTTTTTATAATTCTTTATTTTTGTTGTGCTCAGAGTAGCAATACAGGCTTGTCCAGCCACAACAGCATCCACCAGCTCAATCATAATAAACAATGGTGGTCATTAGCATGGCATTCCGAGTAACAGCACACATTTTTGTTTTGAGAAACTAGCACAAACAGTTTGGTTAATGTATGAAAGAGTAATCAAGCATTAAGTAGCAGATAGGTTGCATTGCACTGTTTTTTTGTTTTTAAACGTATAGCATCAAGATTTTGAGATGATAGCAGGGTACAGATGAGAAAAATAGTAATTCAGAGTATGCCAGCTTGGCAACAGCATCATCATTTAAGGTTAGGCATTTGGTACTCTGAAGAAGAGAGACATCTCTTTTTTAGATTATTATGTAACACAAGCGAAGTAACAGGCTATGGATATGTATCTAGATTGGCAGTGCGTCATATTGTTACACAAGGATAGACTGTCTAGGCTAATAGAATTAAGATTATTAGGTGAAATCAGGCTAAGCATGTGCTCATCGGGTATATGTTCCATATTTAAAATGTTAACCTGAGTAGAGGTGGGGTAAAATATATAGGTAGTGTCCCACTGGAGGGGGGTGGAGGGGGGAGGTAATAGGTTTGCTGCTTGAGCTAGCAAAAGAAAAACATAATTGAGTAATCAAAAAACAAAATATAACTGGCAGAAAAATTAAACCCTATTGTGCCTCAAATACACACAACACTGCAGCACACTCTGCCCTCCGAATCATGCCAGGGATCTGAGGTAAAAGTTCCAAGCCACCGGGAGTTGTACTTGTGTCGTCAGCCTATTCCACAGATAGTTAAGTTCATATCATGCAGTTGGTATCTGCCAAGAATGAGAGCATATGAGTGCTCGGGGGTACCTTCAACCTATCCCAGACCCGTATCTGGGACGTCACCTCTGTGCCACGGACTCAGTTACTGATCAATGTTAAGTCCACCCCCTGAGAGGAGCAACGAAAGACCCGGGTGGTATCCGGCCCATATCAGGCACCGGGGCTCCGCTGGTGTGGTCGATATGGAGGGCGAAAGCCCCTCCTGGCCCCTTCTGGGTGAGTGGGAGAGGTATGCCTTGCTAGAGGTGGGTCCTCTCTTCAGCTTGCTCCGTAGTCTCCGGTCTCTCCCCAGTGGTGCAGGTTGTGGTTTCTTCACCTGCTTTGTCGAGTGTGTGTGCGAGATGGTGGCTCGTCTGACTGCTGCATGTACAGTGCTCTGTGTGCCTGTAGGTGAGGTAAGCAGTATGCGACAGCTTCTTCTGAGCTCCCCGGCTTGCTTTTGTTTAAGATTTCGTTTTAGCCAGAAGTCGGCGAAAATCTTGACCAGCAAGATGCTGGTCTTCCACCGTTCCTGTGGGGTGTGTGCATTGGAGGCGGCCGCCATTTTAGCTGGTTCAGAGTTGCGGGTTTTCGTGCGGCTTAGGTGCTGGCAGAGCTGCGGCCCCTCCAGCAGTAGGTAGGTAAAGTCGCTTTGTTGGTGCCGGGGTAACCCCCACCAGTTGCGGGGGAAATGGGGGCCCTTCCGCCTTCTTCATTTTAATCCAATATATCAGCGGGGAGGTCAGTCAAGGCTACCACAGCTTGATTCTCTGTTACTGTGCCAAATTGAAAATCCAGCCCTGATTAAGAAACCATGGTAACCAGGCACTTTGAGTTACCTTTAAAGCGTATCTATAACCACAAACTTACCTTTCTCCATTCATTTCCTCTTCCCTTCCTCCCTCTAAATATTTTCTTCTTTTTTTGATCTCTTTCTTGTCTTACTTTGTCTTATATGTTTTCCCCACACTTGACAAATCTTGAGTGGAGCTTAAGGCAAACTGCACTTTTTGGCCAAGACTTGTCAAATCCCATTTTCCCACACTACTCACCTCCCTGCTGTGTCCATCCTCTGTCCTCTGTAATCACGCGATTCATCTCTCCATTTCCAAGCATTGCTCATGCCCACTCCATATTTTACTGCGCATGCGCAAGATCAGAAACGAGGGGGAAGGAATGGCAGAAGAAGGCAATGACAACACGTAAATGCCAGACTTGGCATTTGGTGCCGTATAAGGAGAAAATTTGGCACCATACAATTTTACAAGGTAAAAAAGGGGGACCTGTGCCAAACAAAATACGACCTATAGATTCATGGGGAACAATGGAAAGAAAGAAAAGGTTGCGTATGACAAAGCCACTTTAAAGTTAGACCAAGTTAAATGTCAACTATATATATATAGAGAGAGAGAGAGGCATAAGGGAAGGGAATGCACACAATCCGAACTCTTTATGTCCTGTATTTCCCCAAGGTCGCTAAACCCCTAAATGTAATCTAAACAAGAAACATTATCTGAGCACTCCAAGTAGGGTGATACAGACCTTAATTGGACTAAACACATGAGCAAACATTTCAGCCACCCCATGTGCCTTCTGTAAAATCTTTGGAGTGCTTTTTAAGGTAAAAATAATCTTATTATTTGAATGTTGTCTGAAAAAGTATACATTGTATCAATTAGATAAGGGGGCAGCAAGATTAAGAAAATTTAAATAAAATAATACATTTAAAAATCCTTTTATTGGCATTCCAGCAAAATGAAATTATAACTGAAGATTATGCTGGTTTTAGTGTACTTTTAATCTTAATTTTAATAATGACAGGAGGAGAATATTTGCTTATCTTACTTTACTATCTCCAACAGCAGCAAAGAAAAACATATAAAACTAGTAACCAATCAGAACATAGGAATCAGCATAAAAGGTGAGGAGACACAAAGCTCCCCCTCTTTCTTGATGCAAAAGTTGACTAATACATGATAATATTAATACCATAAAGATAACATGAGTGCTAAAGCAATAGAAAGAACAACTATAAAAAGGAGCTGTAATCGTTACATAATGACGAAGTGGTGAAACAACACACAATTTAGGATCTGGAAGAAAAAATGGGCAAAAAAAAAAACAGATGAAGAGTCAGATTTCAATGAGATTTGAAAAACTACACTTTCTGGGAAAAAAGGAAAACACGTCCACATCTAAAGTGTGCACGTCTGACTGGCTACTAAAAGAAACCAAACATAATAGTAATATAAATTTTGCATTCAACTGACATAAGGAGAGATTCTCATTGTCCAGTTTTAACTCTCATTCCAACATCTCCAGAAAGCATCCAGGCCACCAGACGTAGATAGTCCTCCAGAATGGGGGGATGAGGATCACCTCTCGGATTTATGAGAAGAGTCAGAAATGTTGGAATCAAAATGGGGTTGACCTGTGACAGTTCCAGAAGATCTGGAAACCATGGCTGACTCTGCCACAATGGAGCAATCACAATGGGCACTCGGTTGTGAAGTTGGTGAATCACCCTCGCAATCATTGGAAAGGAGGGAAAGCATATGCGCAGTGAAGCGGCCATTGTGGAGAGCCGCATCCACTGCTGTATTTTCTGGACCCGGTAGCCAACTTTAGAAAGTTAGTAGTTGTCTGTTTTTGAGAGGCAAATAAATTGATAGATAGATAGAAGAGAGAATATTGTCACAACTGGCATCCAATTGCTGGACTCTTTCCAATAGCTGGAAAACCAATCTGCCATGAAATTATTCTGCTTGTAATGAGATGTTGCATTGTAGGCAAAAACTGTAATGTCTTTGGTAATGGTTGACAACAGACGAGATCGACCTCTGCCTAGCTTATTGATATAGCGAACAGACGAAATGCTGTGATGCAGCAGTTTGTCTGTCCCTTGGCCAAACAGTGATTGTCAGAGGAGCCTGCCAGAAGTTTCAGGCATTGATATGCAAGTCAGTTTTGTATTGTGATCATATATCCCCGGAGGAGGCTCCTGCACTGGCCGCTCTCCAACCCACAAGACTGGCATCTGATTCCAGAATAAAATCCGGTTGTGTGTCAAATATAGCCTGACCGTTCCAGGATTGCGTAGCCACCAGTGACACTCCATCTTTGCTTTTTTTCAATCATTTGTATGGGGTTTGGCGGAGATATGTGGCTTTTAGGCATATCATTGCCCTGTAATGAAGTTGACCCTGAAACATTATAGGGACAATGAGAGAAGACCCACAATTCTTGCCAGAAGGCGGAGTAAGGAATGGATTTCTTTTGTAACACTCTTCATAACTCTTTGTCAATCAAGGTCACTTTTGAAGGTGGAAGGAAGAGAATACATGCGGGCAAGTCAATTTTGAAAAAAGAACTGTAAATCGAGTCTGTTTTTGCAAGCTCAACTCCTCTGCGTAGAAAAACAGAATATTGTCCAGGTAAACTATGTAGCAAATCATGCATGGAGATATGAGAATTTTCATAAAGCATCATGGTGCCAAATTGAGGCCAAAAGACAGGCACATGAATTGCCAAGGGAGACCTCTGTGACAGAGCTCCAGTACTCTGAGTACCTCTGCCAAGTCTGCTTCCTTTTTGCTATCAGGAATCCTGGAGCATGTCAGACCAAGTCACCGAGGCTTGACTCAGATCACTGAAGGCCTTTTCCACCCTGTACCAAACACAAGACAACACTTGGCGAAGGTTAAAACAACAACTAACTTTACTAGACATTGCACACATATTTGAAGCCCCAACAGCCTCATTTACATACAATAGGGTGTATAGAGTACTATAGTACAAGGAAGGGAGTTGTCAGACAATAGCAAGGGCTGATGGGAGATTTAGGAGGGACAAAGAAGCTAGTTTAAACTGGTCTGGCAGGAAACAATAGGACGGGGAAAAGGGGGAGGGTGAGTGGCACAGACAAGCAATACATTCAACATACCCTGCACCGATAATGGGCACAGGGTGACCTAAACACAAAAGAAATCTGAGGACCCACACATAGTTGGTTCGGTAAACGAATGGGGGGGGGTGTTCGGACAGCCGAACAAAAGGGAATAAAAGTGTAGTTAGGGCATTCATTCCGCTACAACCTCGACATTCATGAGGTCTAGATGGGTAATCCAATCCATCAGTTTTAGTAGATCCTGGAATAAATGTATGCCTTCCATTTTGAAATGATTGTATACCATGTAAGCATTGAGGTCCCTTAGATTTATCATCGGTTGATATTCTCTGGTTTTCTTGACAGGAAATATGTTGCTGAAGAATCCCCCGCAATCTGTTGCATCTCAAATAGTTCCTTTCCATCATTGCTAGAGTAGTTCATTTGATGCAGACGCTGTTAGAGCTTGGTCTTATGACATGAATCAGCCCAATGCTGTTTTTGCATTTTGAGGAATGCTAATGTTGCGCTCTCTTTGGAGAGGCGTAAAGAAGCTCTACTGCATACAAGGTATTGTCTGCCAATTACAATATACAGGCTAAGGGCCATGTAATGTCCTGAAGCTTGTCTTGTGCTCCTTGCATACCTCTCTCTATGCCATTCCAGGGGTCACACCTGGATCCGGCCAAAAATTGGATCACAAGAGGGTCAAATTCTGGAGTATGAGTTATCTTATCCAGACCAGATGCAGACTTTTGGATCTGAGCCTATTCTGCAGCTCTTTGTCTAAGGGCTTCCTGAGCCAAAGGTCCTTAACTTTGGTCAAATGGTCAGGAGGAGTCCACTCTCCCGAATGTGGGTGACATATATGTTACAAATACCCTCTGTCTGCCGCTTTGTTACAATGTGTCTGTTCCTTTCCTCTAAATAAACCACAGAAGTAATTCACTATGTCTTTCGTATGAACGAATGACCGACCACCCGGCATATCGAGTGTGCCGCCTATTAGTCCCCCAGAAGCTGGGGTTTGCTTTGTTAACCTTTTTCGCCTCCAAAACACCGAACAAAATGGCGAACGACCGACCACCCTGCATGAGGAGTGTGCCACTTATTAGCCGCCGAAACTAGACCGACCCTATGACTAAAAATCGTGGAACTAATCCTGGGCTGAATTATGCCGAATGGCCGTTGAGAAAACTTTAACCCCATGGCGATCCAACTGAATTTGTGAGATCTGAGCTCTTTTTGGACATATTTAGCACTCAGATCCAAGCTATCCAGGGATATGCTGAACCTAGGGGTTGAATATTGTATAATATGAGTTATGTATTTTTATGTGATTTTTGTTACAGTTTCAACTTAAGAATATTTTCTGTACCTGGAGATAATTAAGTTACTACGGTCGCTTAAGCCAATTATCTCCATGATTGAGGGGAGGGTTCAGAAAGATGCACTTTATTCTGATTGGTTCCTTAATGTCCCTGTGTTCCTTTAGGTCCAGAGGGGTGTGCCCCTAGCTTGAAAATGTGTATAAAAGAAATGCAAGTTGTTCAATAAACCAGTCTTCTTACCCTCAACTCGCAGCCTTGACTCGTGTTGTAGGGAAATTCTAATCACTAGCTCTGCTCAGAGCTCCAAGCATCTTCTACACTTCCAGGGATATCGGTAGTTGCTGAAATGAAACGTTTCACCGCTCTCCAAGCTCGGGGACAAGGAAATCTAGGCGGTCCAACCCTCAGCTAGCCTGGGGCAACCGTAGCAATATATTTCTTGGGTCAAATATTTTGTGACCAGTAGAGTGCTTCTAGTGCAGTTGTTAGAAACATACAAAAAATAAATATGAACACTGTTTGTTGTTAGTATGTACAACCATAATACAATAGGAGTAGTTATACTCTGATCTGTATCCTGCTGGAGCAGCAAAGAAAGAGAAGGGTCTCTGTGTCTTATTGCCTTATATATTGATTCCTTTGTTCTGATTTATTACTTGATTCATAGATTTTTATTTGCTGCTGTTGGAGCTAGCAAAGGAAGATAAGTCAATATGAAGCATCATGTCATGCAATAAATCTACAGTATCACAATAACTTTAGTTTAGCAGTTGTGGTATATAGTTTGTACCCCTACAGTCTCAGTGGTCAATTCTCTGCCATTTAGGAGTTAAATAGCTTTTGTTTCTGTTTATGCAGCCATAGTCACACCTCACTTAACTGTGACTCACAGAGCCTCAATGAAAAAAAACCAAAATCAGATCTTACAGCACAGTGTGTTTAGAAGGTCTTATCTCCTGATCTGTTTATTTTACTTTAATCACACACACAAGAGGTTGTTGCAATGTGCAGTGATATAAGTTTAAAAAATGTAGACCCTTTTTTAAGTAGTCATAGCTAGGCTGTGTGTGTCTTAGCCAGTGGCATAGCACTGAGCAATGTGAGCCTGAATTGGCATGATCTACACCAAAACTACTTTATAAAATTTAGGTTGTTTGTAGCTTAGAATGTTCCTTTAATAGCTATTGAAGATAAAATATATCACCCAATAGTTTAATACAAAATAATGAATTGGAAAAATGTAATCACCTTCAGATTACTACTATAGTATCCTATATATAATATTTAAAGACAAAACCTCTGTGCTGATTTACAAATCACAATTTAAAGAAATTTGTTTTTTCTTAAAATATCACAATATATACATTTTGTCACTGGCCCCATTGATATACTGTTTATATATATTATATGTAAAAGTTGAAAGAGTATACATTTCCTGTCTGTGAATAAATATACATAGCATAAATCATATTAATGCAGCTAGTAATCTAAAAGGTCTAAATTGAATCATTATTTCTGTTTTATATAAAAAAAAATGGTTGGTTGCATGTTTGACAAGGGTGGTAGTTCATTTGGAAAATGGATTTTAATTCATAAATGTTTAATTTCTTATCATATTCCTACTTCTTTTAAAGTAAAAGTGAAAATATATTTAATATAGGTTTTGTATCCTTTCTTTCTTTAGCTTGCTTATTTTGCTCATGGAATACGTAAAAGGATACTTCCTTGTAATAAAATTGTCATGGGCACTATCTTACTTTAAAGGGTTAAACCGTTCATTAAAAATTAACCGTTTGTAAGCCTACATACCTTTGTTATTCAATTCTCTGAGTGGTGAGGTAGTGATAGGTAATACTCTCAGTCAATCAATGGCGCCTGGGCCATGGCTTCCGGATTGAAGCCTGGGACCATGAAAGAAAGTAGATGGGTAGAGTGATGCGGCAGTGAGTTTGAGGTTATATTGATCCTAGGCGCAATCTTAAAGTAAGATAGCGCCTGTGATCTCCCAGCACCATAACTACTTAGTTGCGATTAACTTGTTACGATCACTGGAGTGGTGCTTTAAACACAATGGACAAGCATGCTTTCAAACTATTAAAAAATCTATGTATTTGCTTTTGATCATTTAAAGTTATCCTGAAAATTGATTGACCTCGTAAGCTCTAGAGGCCCCCTTTAGAATTTTGTAGATTTGTTAATAAAAAAATGTTTACATTTGCTATAGCAATCTTTTATTTATGGGGCAGCTATTACAAGTAGTTTTACATGAATATTTGCATATTTTACAAAATGTCTTCTTTCTTGTAACAGTGAGAAAAGATCCTGTAAAAATACCATCAAATCTGGAAGTTGACGTAATAGATATCACTAATACATGTGAAGATTTACATTTTATCAAGCCATTATCCTTGTTTGAAGCTTCTCAGTGTGAAGATAAATTCCCATTTGTTGCAGAAATCTTAGAAAGTTCAAAAAGCACATCTCTTATGAAAGATGGCATATTATCTTCACTGAGGAAAGGGCAGAAGATTGTTGTTCAAAAGAAGAATCTTTCCAGAAAAATTTTAGCCACAGCCAATAAAGGAAAACTATCTAGGTTCTTCTACATTCATAATACATATCAGGGGAAGTTTCGTCAACGACCAAGAGAATTTGCAACAATTTATGATCTGTGGGCCCAAGTTACTGCAGGCTACAAATTGAAAGTTGTAGTAACTCAGGATTGTGAAACATCAGAGGGTCCTTCCCTGTACCTTGGAGACCATCTTCAAGTTCTTCATCAGACAAAAAACAGAATATCTACTGGAACGGGCTTCCAAGAAGTAGATCTTCTAGTATGTAGAAGGGACTCAGGTGATGATGAGGAAGAATCAGAGGAGGTCACACTCCCATTGTACTTGGAAGGTCGTTTTGTTGAAGAGGTGACAAATAACAAAAGATACACCCTCAGCAACTTAATTCAATCATTTAAACTTCCTTGTGAGATGAAAGTTGTAGCTAAAGATCCATCTATGAACACTGACCCCCTATCATCATTTGCTTTTCTCAGACTGGAAGAGTTAATCGAAGATCCCGTTTTATTAATTAGTGTGTTGGAAAATCCTTTTGAGTGCTTTGAACTTCCTATCAAATATTCTGACTTTTCCTTAATTCTCCTTGAGGACACTGTCCCTATTAGTAAAGAATTAAAAACTATAAATCATGTAGAAGAGTTAACAGAATGTTTTTATTATGAAGTGCAGAAGCAAGTTCCAAACAATGAACTTCCTCCACCAAGGCCCCCTAAAAGACAGGTCAAAAGTCCAAAAAAAAGTGTACCCACTGACATGAAGGTAAGTATAATAAAGTTTTAGGATGAGTATAAATTCATAACACATTGTATGATACTGGTATACGTATATTCAACCTATTCGTATATTCTATGTTGTGCGCGGTAATAATTTGTGTTTTGTAATTTCTTCCTTAAAGGGACACTATAGCCACCAAAACAACTTTACCTGAATTAAGCAGTTTAGGTGTATAGAACATGCCTCTGAAGTCTCCTTGCTCATTTCCCTTGGTCATCTTATGGTTTAAGGACCACAATAGGATGTATTTTAAAAAGTTCAGTAAATCATTAACAAAGCAATATATGATTAAATTTTTAAGTTGTAAAGGGAACCACCAGTTTTTGTACATTAGGTCCAATTTAATGTTAGGAATACTATAGCATTAGGAATTCCGTTAATATTCTGTAGGACCTACACTGAAAAACGAATTAGTCGTATATTTTTATTTATTTATTTACGGGAACCGTTCGCCGGCGAACATAGCGTGTTTGCGGTCGCGAACACGCGCGATGTTCCGTCCGCCCCCTATTCGTCATCATTGAGTAAACTTTGACCCTGTACCTCACAGTCAGCAGACACATTCCAGCCAATCAGCAGCAGACCCTCCCTCCCATACCCTCCCACCTCCATGACGAATAGGGGGCGGACCGAACATCGCGCGTGTTTGCGACCGCGAACACGCTATGTTCGCTGACGAACGGTTCCCGGCGAACTGTTCGGGACATCACTACAGAGGATCACAATTATTGATATATTTTCCATTTGCCAACGGTTCTTTTTTGACTGTTTTATTTATTTTCTTTTTTTCCATTCCTTTTGGATGTTGGTTAGTGTGTTGTATTTTAACCTTCAATATAAGTTAAGTTTTGCGATGACCATTAGTTTTACCAGTTACAAGGTTTCTACTTTTTTTTGTCAATTTCAAGTTCTGGATTATACCTATTCTTTAAAGCGGGGGACCTTAGAGCCTTATTCTTTATTGTCATAGCTTCCTACGTATGGAATGATTAGTCCTATTTTGTGCTCCCTACTTTGGTGGTAGAAGCCAGCAATTTTGCTTTATTATCAGACTGCCTCAAGAAAAAGTTCAGGGGAGAGTAAAAAATGAGGGGGTAGAGGGCAGCCCTGTGTATTTCCGCCTTTAATTCTTTATTTTTTCTTTATTTTTGCAGTGCACATATAAACATACAAGTACGTCACGCCACAACAGTGATTTGACTATTAGTTGGTTACTCGAGTGGTGGAACATTGTGGGCAAGAATAAAAAGGCACTATTTTATACTATAATGATAACATCATGGTAAACTGGCATATCGAGAGAGACATTTCTTAATCGTTTCTCACGCTAAGCATACTGTTTAAGCACTTAAATTGAGTAAAGGAAAACATAAATAATCAGGTTAAACATGCACGTTAAAGCTATCGGTCCGAGTATACATTTGAGGACCATGAGGACCCTCCAGATAATCATGACAATGATTAATACTAGTTAAAGAAACAAGTGATGAATGGTTCACCGATCTGATATTGGCACAACATCTGGGCTACAGATACTCAGAGACCCACAAGGAAACTCATGTATATATCACGCTAAGCAGCGACTCTGCCGGGCACAGTGAGTAATATGTCAGAAAAGTCGCTGGAAAGGGTGCTGAGACTAAGTATGCAAAATTAAAGACATACCCTTGGTGACTAATCTAGGTTTATGCCCAGTTGATTGCCGCCTAGCTACCTAAGGTCAGGTATAGGCATTCTTTGTAAAACGTCACCTGATGGTTGACATAGAGATGGGGTATTTAGGGAGAGCCTGCTCAACTTTTAACAATATAGTGATTGACTTAGGACCGTGCTTACAAGGCTAAAGGTAAAAGACCTTCTGTCTAGGGTCAATAATGTCAGTGGAAATAAACAACATATAAAACCGGGCTTCTTTCTAAAACATGCAGCATCCGTAAAGTTGCATTGTTGTGAGTCACCTTAGCCGATGCCCATAAGTGGGGGGTCAGCAACCCAGGAGTGCCAGAGTCTCTGATGTTATGGCCCTAGCATGGGCCAGTTTGGTGTGGTCGGTGTAGGAGCGGGACAATCGCTGGTGTACCTTGCTCCTCTGGGCCCGCAGGGTTGTGCTTGCCCGCACGGAAGTAGTTCTTCAGCCCCTTTCTTGCGCCGTCTGGTTGCCTAGGCCTCCACCGGGTCTCGACATATCGGTGGGATAGGCTCGGGTATTTTCTCTGAGTTGTATTTCCGCATTTAATGTTTATTGGCTGAGATAGCAATCAATTATCCAGAACCTGGCGTTATGAAGATGTGATTATATTGTTGACACAATCATGCTAAGCAATATATCATTGTGTTTTGGTGGGTGGCTTTATAAAGAAAATAGATAGATTGCTCATGAGGAAGTCTGTATAGAACTAAATGCATAAAGCATTTGAAACAATACAGAGAACATGCCAAAATAAGGCATGAAAGTTAAACAATTCTCTTCACAGATGACGAGTGCTGTTATGAATGGGGCAGGTTGAGAGATCCCTGGAGGTATCTAATAATGGTTGTCCACATATGCTGCACTGCTGAAGCACTCATGTGTGGAAAGAAATGCTTTGAATAGCCTTGTGCAGGGAAGCTAAAAGTGGTTCAAAATCGGGTCTGTCCTGATACATTTGGTAGAAAGTTAAGGAATTGTTTTCCAGAGCAATCTGTTTTCTTTTTATTCTTCTTTCGTGAGAATAAGGCATGTCATTAGTTTAATTCCTGGTCTCTATGTGATATAAATTTTTTGTTAATATTCCAATTTGCTGAAAACTCCAAGTAGACAATACGATTACAGCTGTAATTTTATATGATTCATTCATTTCCCCCCATGTCTTAACAAGGTTTTTTGCAGAATTAAAATGCACTAAAAATAAATCCTATAAGCTCCACATACATATCTGATTATATTTAAGTGCATCATATCATGAGGTCATAAAGGTCATGTTATTCAAAAATATTGATCCTGTAAACATGATTACTTGATTCACACTTCTTCATCATAGGCGTTTTTACCATTACAGATAAGCACAACAGACTACAATGAGAAATGGGGATTGCACAGTGATACTGAATTGCTAGAGACCAGTGCTTTACGCAAGAATAATACATATTCTCCACCCCCTCAGAAATGTTCCGCTGAAATAGGTAAGTACCGCAGTTTCAAGGTTTTCCGGCATTTATCAGAAGCAGTTATCTATATCTGGGATACAGGAATACAGATTTAACCTCTTCCCTCCTATCCAAGGAATGTTAAGAAGCCCTCTGCTCTATGACTGGTCTTCACCTAACAAAGAAAACAAAATCTCTACCAATGCTTTAGACCAGGCATAAGCAACGTTCGGAACTCCAGATGTTTTGTCAGCATTATGGGTATAAGGGCATTATGGTGGATGTAGTCCACAACATCTGGAGTGCCGAAGGTTGCCTATCTCTGCTTTAGACAATCCCTCGGTCTGGCTCAGAGGAATTTCAAATATAACCTCTTCCCATCCTTTACAATTGAGTGTATATAATGTAATTAAAATTGTGTTTGTAGCACACACAAAAAAGGAAAGAAAAATTACAAATAATACGAACATTTTTAATATTCATTATAAAGCTAAGGGGTTTAATGTTTACATATGTTTGCAGGACATTACTAAACGTGCTCAGAATATTAAAAAGCTGTAGCTGGTTGAAGATCTAAACTCACACTTTTTTTTGCCATTGTAATGCATCCTAACCACAAAAATACAAATCTATAAATCCCTGCAGGGGAAGGGTAAAACTGATTGGATTTTCATAACATGTTAGATAACATCCCATGCTAATATTATTATCATTATTATTATCATCATTTATATAGCACTAACATATATCCGGCAGAGCTTTACAAGTACAAAAAAGGGGGATATTTGACAACAATATCTTTGTTGAATTAAGCTGATAAAAGTGGTGTGGAGAAGTACCAAACAGTGGCGGGAGAGAGAGTGAGCTGGGCCATGGAGGTGAGGGTAGTGGTAAGGACAGTGAAATGAAAGAAATGTCACATAGGAAAATGGAATGCTTTCCAAAACAATGTGAATTCCTAAGAAACTGGAAAGCCGTTGAAAAACCTTGCAGATGAGAGTTGGCAATTTTTGAATGAGCAGATGTCAGGAGAAGATTATTTGCAGAGCAAAGGAAACAAAAAGGGGTATATTTGTAAAGAGGAAATATTGTGAGGAGTGGAGTTAATGAGGGCTTTGTGGGTTAATTGTGGCGAAACCAGCCTTGCCACTGTCCACTGGAGGAGCCTGGTTGCTCGCCTGCTCCCTTTAGACTATGGCCCGGCAGTTAAAACCTTTTATTTTTCCCTGCAGAAAAGCGTATTCGTGCCTTTCTGCAGACTGTTAAAGCCATGCTACCCCAGATGACATGGAGCCCAGCCGTATACTGAAAGACTGTATGAAAGACTTTGGCTCCATGGCGATTGAACTGTATGTTTGTGATCTGAGCGCCATCCGGTAATAATGTGCGCTCAGATCTAAGCTATCTGGGGATAGGTAGAATGTGTATGTTCTATGTGATAAATGTAACATAATGTAATTTTATGTCTTTTATTGTCCTTTGTCTGCCATGTGGCTAATGGAGTTTTGCCTCTGTCCTTGGAGATAATTGGATTTCTTCCCAATAGCCTCCAGGACAGAGAGGAGGGATTGTGATGCATTGTGGGAGTGTTTAAAGGTGTATGTCTGTGATTGGTCAATGTCCAATATGTTTCCCAGTTTCCCATCTGGTCCCCTAGGGGAGTGTCCACCAGGTGGGAGACCTGCATAAAAGCCGGGCAGGTAGCCCCAGTAAATCAGATTCTGCTTGACCCTCAAAACGAAGTGTCGTCTCGTTATTGGGGGAATTGGATTGTATGCTGACTGCCAGGAGTGTAAACCTTTCGTATGGTTTTTCCTGTTCGGCTGTTTCCAGTGTTCATGTGTTTTCTGTTCGGGAGTTGGCGGATTCGTGTAGTTTGCAGTTCGGGAGATTGGTGCTTGCAGTAGCTGCCTGTGCATTGGAAAGGGGAATATCGCCTAAACGTTTTTTAACCTCTGGTGAGCAAAACGGTCCGTTACATTAATTTTTGCAGTTTGAATTGGATCCCGAAGGGTACTGGAAGCAAATGTAATCAATGGCAAAAATATTATGTGTAGGAGAAGCAGTCAGTCAGGAAGATGAACCTGGCTGCAGTATTCATTGCAGACTGAGGGGAAATATGGGTATGAGGAAGGCAGATGACTAGTGAGTTGCAATAGTCAAGTCAAGAAATAATGAGTGCATGAACAAGTGCCTTAGTTGTATCTTCAGTTAGAAAAGGGCGAAAGCGGGCAATATTTTTAAGGTGGAAGTTACAGGATCTGGAGACAGACTGGATATAAGCAGAAAAGACACGAGTTAAAAATAACACCAAAGTAGTGAGGTAAAGGGGTTGGGGTAATAGTTGTCCCATTAGCGTGCAGGGAGTCTAATGGAGGATGATTATAAGAGGGGGTAAGATGAGGAGTTCAGTTTTAGAAAGATTAAAGGGACATAATACCACCAAAACAAATTTAGCTTAGCAAAGTAGTTTGGGAATATATATAAATTTCCTAGTCCCATTGTTCAATTATCCACCATTTAGGAGTTAAATCACTTTGTTTTATGCAACCTTAGTCACACCTCCTGGCATGTGACTTACATGGCCTGCCTAAACACTTCCCGTAGAGTCATCTAATGTTTTCACTTCTTCAACTGCAAATTCTGTTTCATTTAGAATGTCTTATCTCCTGCTCTGATAATAGCTTGCAAGACCCTGCAGATAGAAAAATGTTCAAGTAAGTTAATATCTGATTGAAAATGAAACCATTTTGTTTTCATGCAGGCTGTGTCAGTGATGGCCAGGGAATTGTGGCTAGGGCTGCATAAACAGAAACAAAACTGATTTAACTCCTAAATGGCAGAGAATTAAGCAGTGAGCTAAAGTTATTTTGGTGACTATAGTGTCCCTTTAAGTTTTTAAAAAAACAGGAAGACATCTCGTTATAGATGGAAGAGTGGCAGTTTGTGACACATTCCATGAGAGCAGGAGGAGGTCAGGGGAGGAGAGGTAAATTTGTCTACCATCAAATGGTATTGAAATCCAAAGAAGTTAATAAGGTTACAGAGAGAGGCAGTTTAGATGGAAAATAAAAGAAGATGAAGAACAGAGCCTTGGGGAATATCAACTGAGACAGACAAGCAAAGTAACACACTTTGATACAATGTATTTTCTTTCAACTATCTATTTAAAATAAAGAATAGAGAGAAGAAACAAAATGTAACTTAATTAATATAGTGTAAAAAATTGATGTAATAAAAAAAAATATGAATAAGCAGAGTAAATATAGCTTATGCTTAGATGGGAGTAAATAAAAACTCCTAAATCACAAAAGGAAAACATTAATAAAGTAATAAAGGAATATAGCCCTATTATTTGGATAACAGAAAGAGATAACAGAAAGAAATAAATAATAAGAATTCAATAATATCACTCTGTGAGTCAATGGTAGTTAGAAGTAAGAGGAAATACTGCAAAAAGTAGATACAGAATAACAGCAAATGTACCTGCTAGCAAAAGTAACAAATGTTGCTGGTCTTAAAAATAGAGAGGAGGGAAAAAGATAAATGCGGTTTGAATACTAGCAGGACACAAGCCCTGCAGAAGATTGTATTTATAGGCAGGAGAGAAAGCTAAAAGTAGAGAGACTAGCTTTCCTACTCTGCTGTGCCTTCAAGGGCACCCCTTAAAAAGTACTAGTAACCACCTCCCCTCCTCTAAGTAGAGTAAATATAGTATGTTTACTAGAAATCACAGAACGAAAACTGGAATAAAAAATAGAAGAAAATGTGCAAATGAAATAAATAAATAAATATAAAATAAAATAATAAATCTTGTATGGGTGGTCTAGTCTGAATATATTAAAGCATGTCCCTCATCATAGAAGCCACACCATACAAATAACATCCCAATGCGCGTTTCGCTGTTAAGGCTCTTCCAAGGGTCTATTTAAAATGTAGCATTGTTTGCAAGCCAGGACTGTCCTAAACTAGTATAAATTTACTTTATACTCATTCCTATAGCAACACACCACAGCAAACAAAATAGAAACACAAGTAGAATCTCTGCGTATTTAGTGTGGTCTCTAAAATGATAAAATAACAGCAAAAATAATATATATGTACAATATTAAGAAGTGGCTAAGCATTGTAATAATTAGTCTAAATACCCAATATAAATAGTTCACTTTATCTGCTATGATTCCATACAGCATTCCAGCACGTTTCTGACAACAAAATAATAAAATAAAATAAAAATTATTGAAAATATTTTGTTTAATATTGTAAATATATATATTTTTTAAATCTCCAAATCAACGAAAGATCAGGGTAAAACAAACTCTATAAAAACTCTTGAACCATGAAACTTGGTGATCCCAGAAATGTCCACACCATATTGGACAATTCAATAATGTATTTAACCCCTTAGTGACCAGACCGCTTTTCTATTTTCTTACCGTTTGGGACCAGGGCTGTTTTTACATTTCTGCAGTATTTATGTTTAGCTGTACATTTCTTTCCTACTCTTTTACTGTACCCACACATATTATATACAGTTTTTCTCGCCATTAAATGGTCTTTCTAAAGATATCATTATTTTTATCATATCATATAATTTACTATAAACAAATTATAAAATATGTTGAAAAAAATTAAAAACACACACTATTTCGAACTTTAACCCCCAAAATCTGTTACACATCTACAACCGCCAAAAAACAACCGTACTAAATTGTTTCTAAATTTTGTCCCGAGTTTAGAAATACCCAATGTTAACATGTTCTTATTTCCAAACCATTTTTTTTTCAAAATTAATCAAAGTTACATTGTAACACTGATATCTGTCAGAAATCCCTGAATAACAATTCACATGTATATATATTGTTTTTAAAAGAAGAAAACCTAAGGTATTAAACTTGGTGTATTTTTACTCTTTTCATGCAACCATTGTACCACCAATCTATGACAAATTAAAAAAAAAAAAAAATTGGTGATTTTTTTTTGACACAGATAGCAATTTAAGAATACATGTACTGAGAACTTTAAGGGTTACTGCCAAAGAACACCCCAATATGTGTTCAGCAACATCTCCTTCGTAGAGTGATACCCCCCATGTATAGGTGTGTCGGGTTCTCTGGGGGCTAAAAGACCTAATTTGGAGGGTGCGCATTCCAGTTTTCCAACTTGGAGTTTTCACATTTTCACTTGGAATTTTCCTATTTGGGACATTTTTAAAGCCGGCCAATGTAATTTACCCCCATCAAACCATATATTTTTGAAAAGTAGACAACCCAGGGTATTCAATATGAGGTATTTCTAGTCTTTTTTTAGTAGCCATTTAGTCACAAACACTGGCCAAAGGTAGCATTTATATTTGTTTGTCTGTTAAAAATGCAAAAAACAATTCTGAATGCTAACTTTGGCCAGTGTTTGTGACTAAGTGGCTACTAAAAAAGACTGAACATACCCCATTTGCAATACCTTGGGTTATCTTCTTTTGCAAATGGTATGCTATTATGGGGGTAATTCTTATTCCTGGGCTACCATACACTCTCAAAGGCAACATAACCAATCTGGCAAATTTCAATGTGAAAAAGACAGCCTTATACTTGACCCTGTAACTCTCAAAAACACTATAAAAGCTGTACATGGGGCATACTGTTATACTCGGGAGACTTCACTGAACAGACATATTAGTGTTTCAAAACTGTAAAATGTATCGCAATAATGATATCATCAGTGAAAGTGCTGTTTGTGTGTGAAAAATGCAAAAAACTTCACTTTCACTGACAATGTCAATGCTCTGATATGTTTTACTGTTTTGAAACACTAATATTTTAGTTGCAAAATTGCAATCAATAAAATTACTTAATTATGTAAAAATATTACATAAATATGCATGTAGAATTTAAATATATATACATATTTATATATTTGAAGTCTACATGTATATTTGTGAAATTATTTATGTAATTATGTATATGGACATATGTATATTTCGTATTATTTTTATTTATTTATATATACATAGATAGATATATATAATTTTATTCTAAGTATTTTTTTATATATTAATATCAAAATACAGTTAGAAGAAAATTACATATATATATTTTTTGTAATTTTTTTTGAATTTTTACCTTTTGCTATTTATTTTTAATTGATTATTATTTATTTTTATAATAATATATATATACAATATATATAGTTATTATTTGTACATGCGTAATTTTACTCTGTGTATTTTTATATTACTATATGCATATGTTAATAAAAAAATACACTTAGTATGACATTATATAAAAGATATATATATATATATATATATACACATACATATCTCATATATATACATATATATTTTATTATTTATTTATTAACATAATTTTTTTTTTACTTTTTTCACCAGCAGTGGGACTGCCTGTCAGTTCAGGCAGTCCCGCTGCTGGCAGCACTATGGACACCCATTGCGGCCATGTGACCGCTCTTTCAGGGGGTCCTGATTTGCGAGGGGGGAATGTCTGGGCTATCAGACAGTCCCCCCAGATGGAGAAGATCGATCGCCGGCAGCGGAACTGCGGTGATCGGGTAACTGAATGGGAGGGGATTAATATTGGGGAGGGGTTTGGTATTGGGGAGTTAATACTTTATTTATTTGAGGGGGCTTCCGATGTTCTGCATCACACTGCCGGGCTCCACGTGGGGAAATCCAGGGGAGCAATCACTTGGGGGACTGGCAGTCAGGGGGGGATATTGCAGGATGCCTCAACATCGAGGCATTGCTGCAATACCTTTAGAGCAGCAGGAGGCGATCATGATCGCTTCCAGTGCTCATATTGGCCGCGGATGCACAGGGTACATGAGCGGTCTTTAACCCCTTAAGGACCAAACTTCTGGAATAAAAGGGAATCATGACATGTCACACATGTCATGTGTCCTTAAGGGGTTAAGGACCGTTTTTTTCTTAAGTACCCTGTACGTCCGTGGTCACTAAGGGGTCAGTAATCTGTTAAGACTAATTAGAACATGGATAAGCCACTTCTTAATATTGTACATACTCTAAGAACCAAAAACTATTTTAGCTTAAAGGGACACTATAGTCACCAAAACAACTTTGGCTTAATGAGACAGTTTTGGTGTATAGATCATGCAGTCTCACTGCTCAATTCTCTGCCATTTAGGAGTTAAATCACTTTGTTTATGAACCCTAGTCACACCTCCCTGCATGTGACTTGCACAGCCTTCATAAACACATCCTGTAAAGAGTCATCTAATGTTTATCCTTCCTTTATTGCAAGTTCTGTTTAATTTAGATTTTCTTATCCCATGCTATGTTAATAGCTTGTTAAACCCTGCAAGAGCCTCTTGTATGTGATTAAAGTTCAATTTACAGAGCAAGAGATAAAAATTTTAAGGTAAATTACATCTTATGTAAAGTGAAACCAGTTTTTGGTTTTTTTTAATGCAGGCTATGTCAGAGCCAGGGGAGGTGTGGCAATGGCTGCATAAACAGAAACAAAGTGATTTAACTCCTAAATGGCAGTAAATTGAGCAGTGAAACATGAGAGGCATGATATATACACTAAAATGGCTTCATTAAGCTGAAGTTGTTTAGGTGTTTTACAGTGTCCCATTTTACAGTGTCCCTTTAATCAATCTGCTTTTATGTACAGATCATGCTGCTGTCAGTTCGGAGTTAAATTACTTTGTTTATGCAGCCCTAGTCACCACAAATGTGACTTACACAGCCACCCTACACACTTCCTGCAGAGAGAGCTAATGTTTAAACTTCCATTTTTCTGCAGTGTGTTTAATTTAGAATTTCTTAACTCCTCATCTGTTTGTTAATTACAACTTTTATTATTCATGGAGGCTGTGTGAGTCACAGCAAATGAGGTGTGGCTAGGCTTCATTAACAGAAACAAAGGTGATTTAACTCCTACATGGCAAATAATTTAGCAGTGACTATCTACAGGGATATGCAATATATATTAAAGATGATTTATTAAGCTAAAGTTGTGTTTGGTGCTAAGAGTATCCCTTTCATCTCAAGGTTGTAAAATGAATCCCTGATTATGAAATCCACATACTGGAGGGTCCAAAATGTTAAAACTTCCTGGATGGTGTGTGATTACTGTGCCAGGAGTGCATTAACACTCCCCCTTTTTTGTAGATTTTGTTAGGGAGCTGGCACCAGGGCACCTCTGCCACCATAGCAACTATGATGCACTGGAGTGTACTTACATCATAAATTGGTATTTATTTTGTACACAGATTATAAACAAGACCATGACTATGAAGATATGGAGACTGAGCTGAAGATGCTACGTGTGACAAATAAGAAAGCTTTTTAAAACTTGCAAAGGTAAGTCGCTTTGTTTTAATCATTCCTAGCTTCAGGCAGAAGTCCATTTTGACAGATTTATGTACTTCATTTCTGGCATTTATTTACTCTTACCTTATTGCTCAGAACTATGTTATGCTTACCTCATTCACAGTTAAGGTTTTCAAGGACAAATACATTCTACTTTCAGACACTTCCACACCAAATGCATATTTGCACCGCTGTGGCCGTGTGCCCATGATCTGCTTGTTCTGAGGAATTGGTTTTACCACTTCCATGCCTGTGCTAATGTGACCACTCAGCTGATTCACAGCAAATATATATGTGGTTTGTCTAATCTAATGAAACATAAGAACAGGCATGCAGACACTGAACTTTACTCATAGAGATTCATTGATCCAATTAATCTCTATGAGGAGATGCTGATTGGCCAGGGCTGTGTTTGAATAATGCTGGCTCTGCCCCGATCTGCCTCTTTGTCAGTCTCAGCCAATCCTATGGGGGAGCATTGTGGTTGGATCAGGCTACCACTTCTGATGATGTCAGCAGACTGCTTGTTTTTCTGAGTCAAACAGCATGCAGAGTTACAGCTTCTGGCTTGAATACAGTAAGATTTTGCTACTTTTAGGGAGGCATGAGGGGCCCAGGGGGGCTAGATGGTGGTTTTAACCCTGTAGGGTCAGGAATACATGTTTGTGTTCCTGACCCTATAGTGATCCTCTAATTAATTCGGTCATTGTGTGTATATAATGCAAGCAAGCCTTATACATTGCTCAATATACCATTTTTAATTCTACAAATTTGATCTATTCAAGCAATTCTTCCATAATCATATCAATATTTTCTTTTATCTTTTCCCCTTTTCTAGATGAATTCTCACCTGGAGAAAAGAACATTCTTTACTGTAACCATTGTCCTATTCTTGATCTTCAGTTGCTAGAGTGCTTCAAATCTATATGTATATATACATTGAAACAGAAAATGACAAATGTTACGCCTCAATGTCTCAATTCTCAATCACAATTAGAATCTGCTGATTCATTAACAAAATGTGCTTTTTTTTCTCCTTGGCTTGCTGACTCTAATCAGCTGTTTGCAAGTCAAGCTTGATAGTCTGACGCTAAAATAAATATAGTTTTAATATGCCGAAGACTTAAATGGCCCAGTGAATAGGCTTATAAACTATTCCAATTACATAAGTCCTGCATTGCCAATGTAGCTCAGAGAAGAGAGCTTATATCTCTCCTGGAGGAAGTGACCCAAGTAAGTTGTCAAACCATATGCATGCTGCAGTGGTTATTGTGCTTGAAGGCTTCCTTTAAAAACTTGCATCCTACAAGGGACAAGACTGCTCATGGGAAACCTGGTTCTACATTGGTTTGTTATACTTTTTTTATTGAAAGCTCATATGTTGAAATAAAAATCTGAAAATTAAAAAGATAGAAATGTGAAAACAGATAAAAAAATAAACTTTTTTTTTACTTTTATATAGAAAAGTTTAACTGAATAATCATATTCAAATAATATTATATGAAAAATATGTTAATTCTCTGACGAAAATACCTGTACTTTTTGTTAAGTAAATAAATATGCTTATATTGTATTGGTAGAATGTTTATTCATCTGATCAAATCAAAGATTTCTGGAATCCAAGGGTCCCATGTCAATGATCATAAAGACAGGGAAAAAAAAAGTTTATGTGTACTTTAACTGTAACTATTGTCTATTAATAGTGATGTCACAAACAAAAAACGAACCGGCGAACCGGGTGAACCGCCATAGACTTGGGCAGGTGAATTTTAAAACCCACGGGGACTCTTTCTGGCCACAATAGTGATGGAAAAGTTGTTTCAAGGGCACTAACACCTGGACCGTGGCATGCCGAAGGGGGATCCATGGCAAAACTCCCATGGAAAATTACACAGTTGATGCAGAGTCTGGTTTTAATCCATAAAGGGCATAAATCACCTAACATTCCTAAATCACAATGGATATGGATTGACACCTGACATATGACATATTGACACCTTGACATATGGATTGACACCTGTCCTCAGAGACCCTGATACACACTGACACATAGCAGAATAGGGACTGTTCCCCCTACATAGGGTCACTTGGCAGATATGGATTGACACCTATCCTAAGGATCCCTGATACACACTGGGGGGGGACCTACTGTCCTCCCCCCGCCCCCACCCCTGAGTGGTGAGTGGGGGCCATAAAAATAATGAGGGGGGGGACCTACTGTCCTCCCCCGGCCCCCACCCCTGCACGGTGGGTGGGGGCCATAAATCACAATGTCCTCCCTCCACCCCCACCGGTGGGGGCCATAAAAATAATGAGGGGGGGACCTACTGTCCTCCCCCCCGGCCCCCACCCCTGCGCGGTTGTTGGGGGCCATAAAAATAATGAGGGGGGACCTGTCCTCCCCCCGGCCCCCACCACCGCGCGGTTGGTGGGGGCCATAAATCACAATGAGGGGAGGACCTACTGTACTCCCCCCGCCCCCGCCCCTGCGCGGTGGGTGGGGGCTATAAAAATAATGAGGGGGGGACCTACTGTCCTCCCCCCAGCCCCCACCCCTGCACGGTGGGTGGGGGCCATAAAAATAATGAGGGGGCCTACTGTCCTCCTCCCTGGCCCCCACCCCTGAGCGGTGGGTGGGGGCCCTAAAAAAACAATAAGGGGGGGATCTACTGTCCCCCCCAGCCCCCACCCCTTAGTGGTCGGTGGGGGCCCTAAATAAAAATCCCCCCCCAATCAAAGGTGACTAGGGGTCCCCAAGCCCCTAGTCACCCACCCCCCACCCCCAAAAAAGTTACCCCCTACCTAACCTCCTCACCCTAAAAAATAGTGAAGGGGGAATAAAATAACTAACCTAAAAAATAAGTGCTCTGTGTCATTTTACACAGCGTGGGAAAGTTCTTTGGAATTTTCCCACGCTGTGTAAAATGACAAAGAGAACTCTGATTGGTGGGCTTGGAATCTAACCAATCAGAGTGTTCTGTGTCATTTTACACAGCGTGGGGAAGTTCTTTGGAATTTTCCCACGCTGTGTAAAACGACAAAGAGCACTCTGATTGGCTTAAACCAGCCAATCAGAGTGTTCTTAGCCTAATTGCAGGGCATGGCAAAGCTCAGTCTGCGCGGAGCCCTCCATGTGTCTGGAGGGAGTATGTGCAGTAACACAGGGTGTCTGGAGGGAGTATCTGCAGTAACACAGGGTATCTGGAGGGAGTATCTGCAGTAACACAGAGTGTCTAGAGGGAACATCTGCAGTAACACAGGGTGTCTGGAGGGAGTATCTGCAGTAACACAGGGTGTCTAGAGGGAGCATCTGCAGTAACACAGAGTGTCTGGAGGGAGTATCTGCAGTAACACAGAGTGTCTGGGGGGAGTATCTGCAGTAATACAGAGTGTCTGGAGGGAGTATCTGCAGTAACACAGGGTGTCTGGAGGGAGTATCTGCAGTAACACAGAGTGTCTAGACAGGGCCGCCATCAGGGGGTGACAACCATAACGGTTGTCACGGGCCCGGCGGCCCTGGGGGGCCCGGACTGCTCTGGCAGTCCCGGGCCCCACTTTCCCTCTCTGCACACATAGATAGCAAATATCGCGATCTATTACCGCAGAGGGGGCCCAGGCAGCACACAGCCTCTTCTCGTCTCTGCTAATAACTCTCGCGAGACCCGGTTGCCATGGCAACGCTCCGCGGGTCTCGCGAGAGTTATTGGAGGAGAGAAGAGGAGAAGCTGTGTGCTGCCTGGGTCCCCTCTGCGGTAACAGGGAGCCGGGGGGCCCCCCACCGGACCACCAGGGATGGAATCTCCCCCGCACCGGACCACCAGGGATCATGGAATCTCCCCCCCCACCCTGGACAAAGGTAAGCAGGGAGGGGGGAGAAACCATTTAATTAAATAATTTTTTTTTTTTTTTTAATGTTTGTGAAAATGCCCCTTCCTCCACCTCCCCTTTCCCCTCCCCCCCAGATTACACATTTACACACACACTGCATACACTGACACAACACACACACACACTGCATACACTGACACAACACACACACACACTGCATGCACTGACACAACACACACACACTGCATACACTGACACAACACACACACTGCATACACTGACACAACACACACACACACTGCATACACGGACACAACACACACACACACTGCATACACTGACACAACACACACACTGCATACACTTACACAACACACACACTGCATACACCAATACACTAATGCAATACACACACTGCATTCACTAATACAACATGCACTCTGCATCCACTATACTGACACACACTCTGCATTCGCTACACATTAACACACTCTGCATTCACTACACTAACACACACTCTGCATCCACTACACACTAACACACTCTCTGCATTCACTACACATTAACACTCTGCATTTACCACACTAACACACACTCTGCATCCGCTACACGCTAACACACTCTGCATTCACTACACATTAACAAACTCTCTGCATTCACTACACTAACACACTCTCTGCATTCACTACACATTAACACACACTCTGCATTCACTACATATTTACACACCCACTACATTCATTACACTGACACACTCTGCATTCACTACACCCTAACACACACTCTGCATTTATTACACACTAACACACACTCTGCATTTACTAAACTATGCACACACTCTGGATTCACTATACTGACACACACTCTGCATTTACTACACTAACATACACTCTGCACCAACTGTACACACAGCATCCACTACACAAACATCCTGTATTCACAGTACACACACTACATCCACCACAAATTGAAACACTCTGCATTCACTATACACAGACACTGCGCCTAATACACACACTACATCCACTACAGACACTGCATCCACTAAACACATTTCATCTAGTACATACAAACACTACATCCACTACACAAACACACACTACATCACTGTACACACACTACATCCACTACTCAAACACTCTCTGCATTCACTACACATTAACACTCTGCATCCGCTACACACCAACACACACTCTGCATCCGCTACACACTAACACACCCTCTGCATTCACTACACATTAACACACTGCATTCACTACACTAACACACACTCTGCATCCGCTACACACTAACACACTCTCTGCATTCACTACACATTAACACACACTCTGCATTCACTAAACATTTACACACACTCTGCATTCACTAAACATTTACACACACTCTGCATTCACTACACATTTACACACACTCTGCATTCACTGCACTAACACACACACTACATTCATTACACTGACACTCTGCATTCACTACACACTAAAACACACTCTGCATTCATTACACACTAACACACACTCTGCATTCACTAAACTATGCACACACTCTGGATTGTGTACACACAGCATCCACTACACAAACATCCTGTATTCACAGTACACACACTACATCCACCACAAATTGAAACACTCTGCATTCACTATACACAGACACTGCGTCTAATACACACACTGCATCCTCTACAGACACTGCATCCACTAAACACATTTAATCTAGTACATACAAACACTACATCCACTACACAAACACACACTACATCCACTACACAAACACACACTACATCCACTACTCAAACACACTCTGCGTTCACTATACACACTGCATCCGCTACACAAACACACACTCTGCATTCACTGCACAAACAGTATCTAATACACACAAACACTACATCCAATACACACATTCTAATTCACTTCCACTATACACACCACATTCAGTCCTGCATCATTGTCAGCGGACTAGGTAGGGTGTGGGCGGGCCCGGGAGGGAGGGGGCGGGAGGGGGGCCCAGACCTTGTGCTTTGTCAGGGGCCCCAAAATTTCTGATGGCAGCCCTGTGTCTAGAGGGAGTATCTGCAGTAACACAGAGTGTCTGGAGGGAGTATCTGCAGTAACACAGAGTGTCTGGGGGAGTATCTGCAGTAACACAGAGTGTCTGGAGAGAGTATCTGCAGTAACACAGAGTGTCTGGAGGGAGTATCTGCAGTAACACAGAGTGTCTGGGGGGAGTATCTGCAGTAACACAGAGTGTCTGGGGGGAGTATCTGTAGTAATACAGAATGTCTGGGGGGGGTATCTGTTTGTAACATTTATATGCACTAAAAAATAAAAAATAAAAATTGAAAAAAAAATGGTTGCAGCAATCTAAAATGGATGCTGTCCAGTAGGTGGGAGGGTCTGCTAGGGAGGGTGTGCTGCTGATTGGCTGGAATGTGTCTCCTGACTGTGAGGTACAGGGTCAAAGTTTACTGAATGATAAAGAATAGGGGGCGGACCGAACATCTCATGTGTTCGCCCGCGGCGGCGAACGCGAACATGCTATGTTCGCCAGGAACTATTCGCCAGCGAACCGTTCGGGACATCACTATCTATTAACTTTAGCTCTGCTAGTTACATTTTAACATGTGCAATCAGTACCTATAATTATGATTTTACTTTACAGTTACCATTTTTACTTATCGTCTGATAGTTTGTTTAGCATTTTTTTCTCGATAGATGATCATTGTAATTACTGCTCTATGTTTATTTCATCCAATAAGTCTTTTATACATAGATATTTCTTATTGGGTCAAAGGCTCTCTATATTAATATATTAAGGAAAAGTACTAATATGCAATCTGACGTTCTTTATAAAAAATATGCATTTATTCTACTTCAAAAGCAAACAATAATATACTTAACAGACAGGGCCAAGAGCCCAGTGGGCCTGGTGCTGACAATTATGATGGGCCTAATTACAGAAGCTTATTGACCAAAAACACTAAAACAATCATACCTAGCAAGCGTCATGTATCTGATGGAGATGGTGTTGGAGGGAAACTCAAAGGATGCAGCTATACGAAAAAACACATATTCTATGCTAATCTCTTTCTAATTTATGCTTTCATCTTTCAAGTAAATCCATACCCCCTAACAGCAGTGTCAAGTGAAGCACTCACATGTCCACTTGTCTCCTTACCTTCTTACTTGCAGGCAGAAGTTCCTGGTATACAGTCTGAGACAGAGAAAAGGTGTAGTGTAGAAGAAATGGGACATGCCACAGTGTTAGAGAGACCAAAGTCTGCATTACTTAAACTAATTTTATTGTCAGCCAGTCCACACAAGTTTTGTTCCCATACATCCCTCTTAAGCTTCCAAACTTAAAGGGACACTATAGTCACCAGAACAACTACAGCCTATTGTATTTGTTCTGGTAAGTAGAATCATTCCCTTCAGTTTTTTTTGCAGTAAACACTGTATTTTCAGAGAAAATAACTCTGATGGCCACTCTTTAGATGGCTGCTACAGGTGCTTCCTGGAGTAGTACTGCCTAGTGTGCAGCACTGCCATCCAGTGTCTCCACCCTCTGCATGCAGATACTGAACTTTCCTCATAGAGATGCATTGATTCAATTTATCTTTATGAGGAGATGCTGATGGGCCAGGGCTATGTTTGACTTGTGTTGGCTCTGCCCCTGATCTGCCTAGTTGACAGTCTCAGACAATCCTATGGGGAAGCATTGTAAATTGCTCAGACCACCACTTCTGATGATGTCAGCAGACCGAGTCAGTTCAGAGGCAAAGCCAGCAGCTGCAGACTTGAATACAAGTTCTTACCCAATATGTTAAAACCACCATCTGGCCCCCAAGAGGGGCCAGATGGTGGTTTTAACATAATAGGGTCAGAAATACATGATTGTGGTCCTGACCCTATAGTGTTCCTTTAAGCAAGAGTATGTGAAGAGTAGTTAGGGTTGCCACCTTCCTTGGAAAAAAATACAAGCCTTAATCATTTGTATAATTAATTAGTTATGCGTGACATCACATGATGCAAATCACAAGGAGTGACATAAGAGAAAATTCTGTAAAATCACCAACAAACTACTCACTACTCAGTTTGATTCTGCTGTATAGATGGATTGCTCCCATTGTCTCTCTGTCTCCCAGTGTCTCAGTCTCCCAAGTCACCCAGTGTCTGTGTCCCTATGTATCACAATGTCAGTGTCCCCATGACACACAGACCCCTAGTCTCTCAGTGTCCCCATGTCTTAGTGTGTCCCCATGCCACTAGGATACTAGGGGACACAGTGAGACATGGGAACACTGAGAGACCGGGGGACACTGAGACACTTGGGGATACTGGGAGACATCGGGGCACTTGTGGATACAGACATGGGGACACTGGGAGACATGGAGACACTGAGACATTTGGGGACACTGGGAGAAATGAGGAGAATGAGAGACATCGGAACACAGACTCTGGGAGACTAGGGGACATTGGGAGACATGGGGACACTGAGACACTAGGGACACTGGCTGGGAGACAGACACTTGGAGACATGGGGACACTTGTGGACATAGACATGGGGACACTGGGAGACATGGGGACACAGACATTTGGGGACACTAGATACACAGAGACATGGGGACACAGACACTGGGAGACTTGGGGACACTGGGAGACATTGGGACACTGAGGACACTGGCTGGGAGACATGGGGACACTGAGACACTAGGGACACTGGCTGGGGACATGGGGAGACATGGGGACACTGTGTCCCAAGTGTCTCCGAGTCCCAATATCTAAGAGTCTCCCAATGTCCCTATGTCTCACAACATCCCCATGTGTCTCAGTGTCCCCATGTCTCACAGTGTCCCTTAGAGTCTCAGTGTCCCCATGTTATCCAGTGTCCCCAAGTGTCTCAGTGTCCCCAGGTCTCCCAGTGCCCCCTAGTGTCTGTGTCCCCATGTGTCCCATAGTGTCTCAGTGTCCTCGTGTCTCCCTGCTGCCTTTCCCCCCATACCTCACTTACCTGAGCTGTAGAGCTGCTGTCTGAACCCTCTGTGTAGCTGCTCCCCCGTGGATCAATGAGTACTGGAGAGAGGCAGGGATATGCTGTAACTTCCTATCCCTGCCACTCTCCACACACAGTGACCCCTACTGGCCGGTGCTGTTTATACTGAGAAAAATACTTGCAATTGTATTGCCGAGTTTTACTGCAATACCGGCTGTGCCAGTAAAATACCAGTCAGGTGGCAAACCTCAGAGTAGTGTGTAAAAAAAAAAAAAAAATGTTTTAGTTTTTTTAAATGGGCCTATTCCATGGGCCTGTGCCTGGAGCTGCAGCTCCATCAGCCCCTATGTTAATCCGGCTCTGTTAACAGATGGTATTTCTTAACAATGTTACAGAGAGTGATCATAAAGGGACACTCCAGTGCCAGGAAAACAAACCCACCTCCCATCCCAGGTTGCTGAAGGGGTTAAAACCCCTTCAGTGACTTACCAGAGTCCAGCGGCGATGTCCCTCGGGGCGCGTCCATGGTCCGCCCATGCTCCTCCCCCGCCAACGTCGGGGGAGACCGATTGCGCATGCGCGGCAGCCGGCAGGGTGAAACCTAATGCGCATGCAATGCAATGTTGTGCACCCGCATTAGACCTCCCCATAAGAAAGCATTGAAAAATGCTTTCAATGCTTCCCTATGGGGATTTTAGCAACGCTTGAGGTCCTCACATAGCGTGAGGACGTCCAGTGACGCCATAGCACAGAAAATCTGTGCTATGAACCAGGAAGTGCCCTCTAGTGGCTGTCTAGTAGACAGCCACTAAAGGAGGAGTTTTCCCTCCAAGGTAAATATTGCAGTTTATGAAAACAGCAACCATCTGTTCTTTTTAACCCTTTAGACAGCCACACCTTAATATGTATTTGAATAGGAACATATAGAATATGTAATATTCTACAACTATTTAAAGCAGCTATGTCACTTCTGAATATTGCATAAAGGAATTTCAAGGAAATCCTCACGCAATCCAAAGATACCAAAAATTACAAAAATGTAAGTACAACCATGTCTTATGGTAAAGTCTGAGGCTCCTTCTCTATTGTGGGATCCTCCACTCAAACTGCTCCTGGCAAATAGAACTATTTTCCATGATTGCAATGCCACCAAGTGACACTCTTGTGTTTGTTATGAATGGCATGAGTACTGTCTCTTCTCACCCTGAGGCAGGACGAGATTACCCACATGGCAGCTCCCTATTGCATGGTCTCAGACAGAGGCCTGGAGGTCTGGCTCTGGCTGTGGGGTCACTCTTTGAGTCGGTAGAGATAAAAGAAATCTCCCTACTCTACTATTTACTCCCTCATTATGCTCGAGGGAACATTGTGATCTACATCAATATCAGGTGCTGTGAGTATATATTTTTTATTTTTTTTTTTAATTTGTATTTTATTGAGTTTTCTCACACAAAACACACTTCAACAATTTATGAGAGAAATATAATTTGAAAGACAACGGTTCAACAATTTCTTATTCCAGGCTGTCTGTGTAGGTTTACATCTTTATTGTACAACATTTGGGGCTGCTTCTTGTGGGGGCCCTCCCATGGACCAGTGTGCGTGTAGGCTGCCCTGGACTTGGGGACGCCCTTTCCTTCATATGTTAACTAGGTGCTGATGCCCACTCGTGCAGCTGTGGTAAATTGGTAACTATATTTTAACTATATACATAACCTCTGAGTGTTCCCTGTTATTAAGCTGTGTATCATGTGCTTGTCCTCTGGTCATAAGGGGTCTTAAATTCTCCTGTTGGGGCAAGCATGGCAATGTCATGCGAGCAGTCTCCTCTAGGCTTGCGTGGGCCCAGTGGGGGACTTGTAACGGCCGTGTGATGGCCTTAGGTATGCAGTGTGTGAGGGTTTAGTGGTGTGCACCGGCTTTGGCTCTATGGGCTCGCTCTAGGTCCTTCCGAATTACCTGCAGGCTTCTTAGAATTGCTGCTAGGTCTCCCTGGGGGGTTAGTGTAAATGTTTCCCCTTCCCTCTGAGCCACTAATTATCCCTCTATATTTGATATCTGCCTCCCTCAGTTGTTTTGCCACGGGTGTGAGGTGCCTCTTTGCCATTATCGCGGCAAACAGGAGATCCCCGTATATAGCTATTGTTGAGCCCTCAAATCTGATACTCTTAATCTCTCTGGAACAGGACTTTATGGTGGACCTAGCTGTAATGTCCCTAGTGACAGCAATAATGTCTTTTGGTGCTTCCTCTGGAGCAGCTGCCGCCTTTCGGATCCGGAATGCTGCGGTCACTAGTTCCGTGCCAGCACCCCTTGTGGCTCCCATATGGTGCAGTAGGCGGTGTAGGAAGGGCAGGAGGTCTTCTCCCGAGATTCCTTCTGGCACTCCTCGAAGGCGTATGTTCTTCCTTCTATTTGTGGACTCACCGTCACACTTCTGGCAAGTGTCTGGACTTGGTGGGTGAGTTCCTGGATCTCTTTCTGTGCGGTTTGTAGCTTTTGGTTCCTGGCTCCTTCTCTGGCTTCTCCATCCGCAATCCGTGTGCGCAGAGTTCCCAGCTCGGCTTGTGTTGCCCGTAGGTCCGCCTTCCACACTTGTCTCATTTCCAGCAACAGGTTCTTTATGTCCCGTTTGGTAGCCAGTGAGGAGTCCTCGTTGGATCCGGACTCGCTTTTGTTACCGCTCGCAAAGCCAGTCCTGGTATGTTGCTCTGTCTCATGTGTTCCCTTAGAGGCTTCACTATCACTCAGCTCTGCCGGCGCCATTTTAGGAGCGGCCCGCGGGGTAGGCCTTTCAAATGAGAGCCTGATGTCGGGCATTTGACGAGTCACCTGCATTTGGGGTTTCTTATTTTTACGCCCCATTATGTCGTCTGGGTGGGGGTTTCCGTTTTTCTTTGCTTTTGGAGCTATTTTAAGGCTGACTAGACAACTTTTTTGTGGTTTCTTTAGCGGAGCTCCTTTCAAACACGTCTTGCCTGCAGCTCGATCAGCCACACCCCCATGCTGTGAGTATATTAATGGTTTAATAAATATTAAAAAATTATATTTATTAAAAATCAAAAATTAATTTAATAACTTTTTTTAAGATCAAAAATTTTTATATTGGCACTTTTTCCCCCTTTGATTGATTTAAAGCGAAACGTTATCCACTATTTTAACTCTTGGAGTACGTTTATGATAGTATTTGTATTTCACACATTAATCACAACTGATTATAAAAATATAATTTATTGTGACAAATAATTAATAATAATAATAATAATATGTAACATGTGTGACAATTAGTGAATATTTAGCTATATCATCAAGTATACAATATGGCAACAGTTATGACACAAAGATAGCTTAATAACAACAAATCAAGCACATGAGTTAAATTACCTTGTAAAGGAGTTACATGCAAAATTACAAATAATCCCTCTAGAATTTAATTAACAATTTTATATAGATGCAATTTTAATAAGATTTCAGAAATCTCTCAGCTTTGGAATTCCTTAACACAGAATTTAACAAAGAGCAGTGCGGCACAGAAGTTGTAAAACTTTTGCTATCAGTTTGAATCACACTGAGTTAACTCCTTCAGTGCTGGTTAAAATTCTAACAGAAAAAAACACCTTAATATTGTAACTAACAGATACAATATTCCTCACACAAAAAGTCAATTAACTATTTATTCCATCCAGTAAGTCAAAAGAATTATTCTACCCACATTTTTACACTGCAGATGATTAACTTTTCTGATTAAAGATTAACTATCCCAAATCAGGGCTTGACAAATTTGTTTGGAATCTAGGAGCCAGCTAAAAAAGTTAGGAGCCAGTCATTTACAACAAGAAAATGCAATTCTTAAACGGACACTATAGTCACCAGAACCACTACAGCTTGATGTAGTTGTTCTGGTGTCTAAAGCCTGTCCCTGCAGGATTTTCTGTTTAAACACTGCTTTTTTAGCGCAAAGGCAGGGTTTACTTTGCTGTTTAGTAACACCTCTAGTGACAGTCGCTCAGATGGCCACTAGAGAGTCATTACTGCACAGGGCCGGCACCACCATAAGGCAAATAAGGCATTTGCCTGGGGCGCCGACCTGAGGGGGCGCCCACCGGAAAGTTTCCTGGTGGGTTGGGGCTGGAACACAGGGTGAGCGGCTCTATAGCCAGCCCCCAGCACAACCGTGTCACATGCAGGGCTCCCTCGATGTTACTGAGAGCCCAGCTCCCATACTGCAGGCTGCCCCCTGCCAGTAAACAGTGGACACAGGCTGGAGGGAGCAGGAAGCAGACTGTGCAGGGCTCCCTGCTTCCCCAGCAGAAACAAGTGCAGCTTCATGCACTGCAGGCTGGAGAATTGTTTCCTCCTACACAACAAAGGAATGGAGTCTAAAGGGCTGATTATTTTGTGTATCTTTGTGTGTGTGTAAATAAAGTATGACTGTAAACTGGTGTGAGTGACATTTTGTGTATATTTCATTAAGAGTGTGTTAGTGAGAGTGAGTGACATTGTGTGTGTACTTCAGTAAGAGTGTATGTGTGTAAGTGACATTGATTGTATACTTCAGTAAGTAGTGTATACTTCAGTAACAGTGTGTGAGTGACCATGTATCTAATTATATTTATTATTATCTTATATATTCATATAATTATATATTGAAACAAAATGTTTTACTTACAGTGAACCTCTTAGACAGATTCACTTTAACATAAATTAAATACCACCATTATTATAAATTAAATACCACCAAAGCAATTTAATGCATCATTTATCACAGCTATAAATGATGTATTCAATCTAAAATGTATGTATTTATTCAGTATGTGTGTGTATGGGTGTACACTAGTGATGTCGTGAACACGAAATTTTCGGTTCGCGAACGGTGAGAGGGAACTTCCGCAAACGTTCACGAACCGGCGAACCGGGCGAACCGCTATTGACTTCAATGGGCAGGCGAATTTTAAAACCCACAGGGACTCTTTCTGGACACAAAAGTGATGGAAAAGTTGTTTCAAGGGGACTAACACCTGGACTGTGGCATGCCGGAGGGGGATCCATGGCAAAACTCCCATGGAAAATTACACAGTTGATGCAGAGTCTGGTTTTAATCCATAAAGGGCATAAATCACCTAACATTCCTAAATCACAATGGATATGGATTGACACCTGACATATGACATATTGACACCTTGACATATGGATTGACACCTGTCCTCAGAGACCCTGATACACACTGACACAGAGCAAAATAGGGACTATTCCCCTTACATAGGGTCACTTGGCAGATATGGATTGACACATATCCTAAGGATCCCTGATACACACTGACACAGAGCAGAATAGGGACTGTTCCCCCTACATAGGGTCACTTGGCAGATATGGATTGACATCTGTCCTAAGGATCCCTGATACACACTGACACAGAGCAGAATAGGGATAGTTCCCCCTACATAGGGTCACTTGGCAGATATGGATTGACACCTAGCCTAAGGATCCCTGATACACACTGACACAGAGCAGAATAGGGACTGTTTCCCCTACATAGGGTCACTTGGCAGATATGGATTGACACCTATCCTAAGGATCCCTGATACACACTTACACAGAGCAGAATAGGGACTGTCCCCCTTACATAGGGTCACTTGGCAGATATGGATTGACATCTGTCCTAAGGATCCCTGATACACACTGACACAGAGCAGAATAGGGACTGTTCCCAATACATAGGGTCACTTGGCAGATATGGATTGACACCTATCCTAAGGATCCCTGATACACACTGACACAGAGCAGAATAGGGACTGTTCCCCCTACATAGGGTCACTTGGCAGATATGGATTGACACCTATCCTAAGGATCCCTGATACACACTGACACAGAGCAGAATAGGGACTGTTCCCCCTACATATGGTCACTAGGCAGATATGGATTGACACCTATCCTAAGGATCCCTGATACACACTGACACAGAGCAGAATAGAGACTGTTCCCCCTACATAGGGTCACTTGGCAGATATGGATTGACACCTGTCCTCAGATACCATGATACACACTGACACAGAGCAGAATAGGGTCTGTTCCTCCTACACACTGACACAGAGCAGAATAGGGACTGTTCCCCCTACATAGGGTCACTTGGCAGATATGGAATGACACCTATCCTAAGGATCCCTGATACACACTGACACAGAGCAGAATAGGGACTGTGCCCCCTACATAGGGTCACTAGGCAGATATGGATTGACACCTATCCTAAGGATCCCTGATACACACTGACACAGAGCAGAATAGAGACTGTTCCCCCTACATAGGGTCACTTGGCAGATATGGATTGACACCTATCCTCAGATACCATGATACACACTGACACAGAGCAGAATAGGGTCTGTTCCTCCTACATAGGGTCACTTGGCAGATATGGATTGACACCTATCCTAAGGATCCCTGATACACACTGACACAGAGAAGAATAGGGACTGTTCCCCCTACAAAGGGTCACTTGGCAGATATGGATTGACACCTATCCTAAGGATCCCTGATACACACTGACACAGAGCAGAATAGGGACTGTTCCCCCTACATAGGGTCACTTGGCAGATATGGATTGACACCTATCCTAACGATCTCAGATACACACTGACAAAGAGCAGAATAGGGACTGTTCCCCCTACATAGGGTCACTTGGCAGATATGGATTGACACCTATCCTAACGATCCCTGATACACACTGACACAGAGCAGAATAGGGACTGTTCCCCCTACATAGGGTAACTTGGCAGATATGGATTGACACCTATCCTAAGGATCCCTGATACACACTGACACAGAGCAGAATAGGGACTTTTCCCCCTACATAGGGTCACTTGGCAGATATGGATTGACACCTATCCTAAGGATCCCTGATACACACTGACACCGAGCAGAATAGGGACTGTTCCCCCTACATAGGGTCACTTGGCAGATATGGATTGACACCTATCCTAAGGATCCCTGATACACACTGACACAGAGCAGAATAGGGACTGTTCCCCCTACATAGGGTCACTAGGCAGATATGGATTGACACCTGTCCTCAAAACCCCCGATACACACTGACACAGAGCAGAATAGGGACTGTTCCCCCTACATAGGGTCACTTGGCAGATATGGATTGACACCTATCCTAAGGATCCCTGACACACACTGACACAGAGCAGAATAGGGACAGTTCCCCCTACATAGGGTCACTTGGCAGATATGGATTGACACCTATCCTAAGGATCCCTGATATACACTGACACAGAGCAGAATAGAGACTGTTCCCCCTACATAGGGTCACTTGGCAGATATGGATTGACACCTATCCTCAGAGACCATGATACACACTGACACAGAGCAGAATAGGGTCTGTTCCTTCTACATAGGGTCACTTGGCAGATATGGATTGACACCTATCCTAAGGACCCCTGATACACACTGACACAGAGAAGAATAGGGACTCTTACCCCTACATAGGGTCACTTGGCAGATATGGATTGACACCTATCCTAAGGATCCCTGATACACACTGACACAGAGCAGAATAGGGACTGTTCCCCCTACATAGGGTCACTTGGCAGATATGGATTGACACCTATCCTAAGGATCCCTGATACACACTGACACAGAGCAGAATAGGGACTGTTCCCCCTACATAGGGTCACTTGGGAGATATGGATTGACACCTATACTAAGGATCCCTGATACACACTGACACAGAGCAGAATAGGGACTGTTCCAAAGAACTTTCCCACGCTGTGTAAAATGACACAGAGCACTCTGATTGGTTAGATTCCAAGCCCACCAATCAGAGTGCTCTTTGTCATTTTACACAGCGTGGGAAAATTCCAAAGAACTTTCCCACGCTGTGTAAAATGACACAGAACACTCTGATTGGTTAGATTCCAAGCCCACCAATCAGAGTGCTCTTTGTCATTTTGCACAGCGTGGGAAAATTCCAAAGAACTTTAACACGCTGTGTAAAATGACACAAAGCACTATTATTGGTGGGCTTGGAATCTAACCAATCAGATTGCTCTGTGTCGTTTTAATCAGCGTGGGAAAGTTCTTTGGAATTTCCCCACGCTGTGTAAAATGACAAAGAGCACTCTGATTGGCTTAAACCAGCCAATCAGAGTGTTCTTAGCCAAATTGCAGGGCGTGGCAAGGCTTTATAAGCCTTCCCCCGTCCTGCAGAGCTGAGTCTGCGCGGAACCCTCCATGGGTGAAGATGGATTATTTATTTAGTGCTCGTTTTTTTCTTTTTTTTTATTGCGTCGGTTCTTATGGCTTTTTATTTGGCCTTCTTTAGGGCTGAAAAAAAAAGATTTTAGAAAAAAGAAGACGTCAAATGGTAAGTTGAATTTTTCTTTACAGGTTAGTTATTTTATTCCCCCTTCACTATTTTTTAGGGTGAGGGGGGTAGGTAGGGGGTTAACTTTTTTGGGGTGGGGGGGGTGGGTGACTAGGGGCTTGGGGACCCCTAGTCACCTTTGATTGAGGGTGGGGGATTTTTATTTAGGGCCCCCACCCACCACTAAGGGGTGGGGGCTGGGGGGGGGACAGTAGGTCCCCGCCTTATTGTTTATTTAGGGCCCCCACCCACCGCTCAGGGGTGGGGGCCAGGGGGGAGGACAGTAGGTCCCCCCCTCATTATTTTTATGGCCCCCACCCACCGCGCAGGGGTGGGGGCCGGGGGGAGGACAGTAGGTCCCCCCTCCTCATTATTTTTATGGCCCCCACCCACCGCGCAGAGGTGGGGGGGAGGACAGTAGTTCCCCCCTCCTCATTATTTTTATGGCCCCCACCCACCGCGCAGGGGTGGGGGCCGGGGGGGAGGACAGTAGGTCCCCCCCTCATTATTTTTATGGCCCCCACCCACCGTGCAGGGGTGGAGGCAGGGGGGGAGGACAGTAGGTCCCCCCCCCTCAATATTTTTATGGCCCCCACCCACCGCGCAGGGGTGGAGGCAGGGGTAGGACAGAAGGTCCTCCCCCATTGTGATTTATGGCCCCCACCCACCGTGCAGGGGTGGGGGTCGGGGGGAGGACAGTAGGTCCCCCCCCTCATAATGTTTATGGCCCCCAACTGCCATGCAGGGTTTGGGGGCAGGGGAGGACAGTAGGTCCCCCCCCCCCAGTGTGTATCAGGGTCCCTGAGGACAGGTGTCAATCCATATCTGCCAAGTGACCCTATGTAGGGGGAATAGTCCCTATTCTGCTCTGTGTCAGTGTGTATCAGGGATCCTTAGGAAAGGTGTCAATCCATATCTGCCAAGTGACCCTATGTAGGGGGAACAGTCCCTATTCTGCTCTGTGTCAGTGTGTATCAGGGATCCTTAGGATAGGTGTCAATCCATATCTGCCAAGTGACCCTATGTAGGGGGAACAGTCCCTATTCTGCTCTGTGTCACTGTCTGGGGGGAGTATCTGCAGTAATACAGAGTGTCTGGAGGGAGTATCTACAGTAACACAGAGTGTCTGGAGGGAGTATCTGCAGTAACACAGGGTGTCTGGAGGGAGTATCTGCAGTAACACAGAGTGTCTGGAGGGAGTATCTGCAGTAACACAGGGTGTCTGGGGGGAGTATCTGCAGTAACACAGGGTGTCTGGAGGGAGTATCTGGAGTAACACAGAGTGTCTGTAGGAAGTATGTGCAGTAACACAGAGTGTCTGGAGGGAGTATGTGCATTAACACAGAGTGTCTGGAGGGAGTATGTGCAGTAACACAGAGTGTCTGGAGGGAGTATCTGCAGTAACACAGGGTGTCTGGAGGGAGTATCTGGAGTAACACAGAGTGTCTGTAGGGAGTATGTGCAGTAACACAGAGTGTCTGGAGGGAGTATGTGCAGTAACACAGAGTGTCTGGAGGGAGTATGTGCATTAACACAGAGTGTCTGGAGGGAGTATGTGCATTAACACAGAGTGTCTGGAGGGAGTATCTACAGTAACACAGAGTGTCTGGAGGGAGTATGTGCAGTAACACAGAGTGTCTGGGGGGAGTATCTGCAGTAATACAGAGTGTATGGGGGGAGTATCTGCAGTAATACAGAGTGTCTGGGGGGAGTATCTGCTTGTAACATTTATATGCACAGAAAAAAAAATAATAATAATAAATTGAAAAAAATTAAATAAAATGGTTGCAGCTTCCGAATGAATCTAAAATGGATGCAGTCCAGTTGGTGGGAGGGTCTGCTAGGGAGGGTGTGTTGCTGATTGGCTGGAATGTGTCTGCTGACTGTGAGGTACAGGGTCAAAGTTTACTCAATGATAAAGAATAGGGGGCGGACCGAACATCGCATGTGTTCGCCCGCGGTGGCGGACGCGAACATGCTATGTTCGCCAGGAACTATTCGCCAGCGAACCGTTCGGGACATCACTAGTGTACACATTAGGCAGTATGTGTGTATGGATTTATGTATTAGGCAGTATGTGTGTATACAGAGCCGGCTATAACCTCAGCACACAGACAGACACACTTCACTCCTGGCACACAGGCACACTGCATCCCAGCACGCATAGATACACTGCATCCCAGGCACACAGACACACATTATATATCCCCACATACTGCATCCCCAGCACACAGACATTTCAACTCACTGTTTAATGAATAGATGGGAAAAAAAGAAGGGAAAATGACAAAAGACAATTACAGGGCTATTCGCTAAACTGATCAATTTTGGAGCTTCCAAATTAATTAAAAGTTAATTTCAAATGTAAGGTCAAAGTAGCTAAATTTGGAGAATGTTTCAAGTTTTTTAGTTTTTTTTTTGTCCTTAAATTAAAGAAATTTACTTTGAATTTACAACAATTCTTACTTTAGTGAATAACCCTATAACGAGAAACCGTGTAGAGAGAATCTGTAGCATACAGTGAGCAGAGAAATCACGAACTTGGGAGTGTTGGGAACTACACACTACACACTACATACAGATACACACATACAAACAGATACACACACACATAAAAAAAATTAAGCCACCCAGCAGGTTCTTACCTTCTGCGCGGCTGTGTAAGTGAGCTGTGAGGAAGTGATATGCTGCCACGATAGAAAGGGCTTGGTTGCTCTGTTAAAGCTCCACAGCGCACGACTAGGCCCCTCATTGCATATGTCCATCGGGTGGCCCTAAGAGCATGAGCCATCCGATGGACCCTCACACAGGTTCCCAACCCATGTGGTGCTGCTGCACCGCTGCCAACAGTTGGGAAATCCTGTTTTGGATTATAACAGGGGTGGCAAAATACCACCCCTGTCAAAGTGCCGCCTGGGCGGCAGGAATTATTGCACCAGCCCAACTTCTGCACCATATGCAGCACCCATGTTCAGTGTCTCCAAGTTCTGCATGGAGGCGCTGAATGTTCCTTATTCCTAATTAATTTAATGCTTCTCTATGAGTAGATGTAGATTGGCACATTTGCTGCGCATGCACAAAATCCTCCCAATACTTTCCTAAGGGAAAGCTTTAGTTTAGCTGAGATCATAAAGATTGATAATCACAGCCATGGAGGTGGAACCAGCTGTGCCAAAGCTGGCAGGCATGGGAAAATGTGAGTAAAAACACATTCCTCATTCCTCTAAACGCATGCACACACACACAGAGCACACACATGCTCTGGCGGGCTCACATACACACACTGATGGGCTTGCACACACTGACAGGTATACACACACACACATATACTCTCTCTGACAGGCACACTTAATTTTTTTTTTTTTAATTGAACCCCACTCAGCCTCCCTATCTTTGGGAGAGCTGAGTGGGACTTTCCCTTGGGTCCAGTGGGGCCTCGGGTTCCTGGAGCGAGGGAGCATTACTCTGCCTGTAGCTCCTCTCTGCTCCCTTGCGCGCTCTCTAAAGATGCCGAGGCCGGAGTAACTTTGTATTCCGGCACCCAGCATCATCACACAGCGTGAGGGAGCAGAGAGGAGATACAGGCAGAGTACTGCAGCCTTGAGGCCAACTCCATGCTGCCTCAGCTGCCCGCCTCCATCCTTTTCATTGCAGCTGCCTCCTTTCTGCCTCGGCCGGCCGCCTCCAATATTGCCGCGACGGCCGCCTTCAAAGCTCCGGCGGCCACATTAACGAAATAGCTGGCAAATCCCAGGCGCCAGGGTGAAATTTCTAGTCGCCATGGCGACCTGGGATTTGTCGAGCCCTACCCTAGATTCAGTTAAGTCAATATCTCTGGATAATAGCCTGATGTGCTAAACTTGGCAAATTACCAGTAAATATATTATTCATTAATTCCACCTGCAGGTATGGAATGTGGAGCATATATTTCCTCAGCTAATTATGATTTCAAAAGTTTGAAACCTGATCAGAATTATCCAGGTATATTTCTGCTTTTATTAAAAATGTATTAATTTAAATTATATAAATTATACCAGCATTTTTACCAGCTTTCTTGGTAAAAAAAAACTTTAGGCTTGGAGATATATTCCATGAATGGTGAATGCATGAGTGTGTTTAGATGGAGATGTGTAAATGTTTATCAAGAGTTCTGACTATTAAAGAATTTTAACTCCCAGAGTGGAGTAAGTCTTCAAAGTCCTAGAATTTTGCTAGACAAGACAGAGTTAGATGTGTCCAGAGAGTTCCTTTAGCTCATCTTCTTTGCTTTATTTTGCTTATTGCTCTCCTCCCTGGCTATCTTCCATTCCAAACCTTATCTAAAGTTTCTTTACATCACTAGTTCAAAGTGACCAATGGGATTAGGTGGGTGTACCTTTCTCCACTGATTGTCTTATAGATTTTGATTAATAGATGACATTGTAACACCACCAGAATTTCTCATTAGGAATTACAATTACCACTTTGTATAAGGGGTTAATTGAATTTCGTGATGCATTTCACATCACAAATCTTATCTTTCATCAAATATATGCCAGTCTTCAAATGGATTTTGAGTCTGCTTAGAGTCTACTTTATGGGCTCTAAAACATATGATTTTGACGCATCTGGACTTTGGTTCAACTTTCTCTTACAATGGATTTCTTGTAGCATCCATTAAAAATTAAAAAAAAAAAGTAAAATTAAATCTTTTTCTGATAATCCTGTGTCTGTTTTTTTAGTTACACTGAAAGAAGAACGTATTTATTTGAAAGAAAAAGATAGAGAGAGTGTGTCAGGTTGCTGAAAGAAAATAGGGGGTAACCCCTATTGAATAACAACTAAAGAGAAAAGGTACAAGTAAACCTGGAGGATACAATGAATCTAGGTAGTACACCTACAGGTTTCTAGTACAATTACAGCAACCCATAGCCTGATAAAATGTAACTTTTTTTTTTTTTTTTTTTTAATTCTTTATTTTTGGTGCATTGATTAATAATCAAGTATAAAAACAAAAAAAGGCACAGTCGCTATGTAGAAAAAATAATAAATAGTAAGAGGAGAAAGAAAACGTAATAGGGATATTGGTCAGAACGTGTCACATTTGTCGAATAGTGGCACAGGTGATTTGGGGATTGAGGGGTTAAAGCATGGTCTGTGCAGAATAGCGCAGCGTTCCCACCCCACTCCTATCACCCAGTATCACCGTAGTGACAAAATACCCCCAGCTCCTCGATACTAAACTAATGAGTCTGACGTTAGATTTAGATTTGCTAGCTAAACGTCTAAAATACAGTCTGGATAAAATCAAATAAAGAGGGTGGCTATATTGATGCAGAGAAGTCACAGCTGCAGCATCGTCCCTGTCTGTCAGGATCGGGACAGGGATCCAACACGCAAAGTACAAACAGGTACAGGGTACGTATACCGGTCCTTAGAATGGCCGGGCTAACGTACAGAGAGTATAGAGAATGGTCAGAGACAAGCCGAGGTCGAGGGAACGAGAAGACAGGTAAGCGAGGAACAAGCCGGGTCAAGGATAACGGAGGTAAACAGAGTAAGGAAACAAGCCGGGTCGAAACCAAAAGGATAACTGAGAAACACCAGAGCACTGTGTGACTAGACAGGCTAGAACCACGACAGGGCAATGAGCAGCAGGGCGAAGTATGTTTAAATACCCTGGCTAGAGAGGATAGACACGCCTCCGACGAAACCTGATTAGTCTGTCTCGGACTGAGTGACAGGTCGTTCCGGATTGGCGTGATGACGTCGGCCTCCGGGCACCATGCTACAAAAGGAAGAGACTCCCTCGCGGCCGGCGTTTGTGTGACCGGGTCGACCGCGAGGAACAGAGGAAACATGGCGTCCGGACGGATGAACGTCTAAGTCTCTACCTCTCTCGGAGGTAGAGACTTCAGGTACCCTGACAGTACCCCCCCCCTCAGATACGCCCACCGGGCGGAAAGAACCGGGACGAGATGGAAAGCGAGAGTGATACGCCCTGCGGAGACGAGGAGCATGAACATCCTCCTGAGGTACCCAACTCCTCTCCTCAGGACCGTATCCCTTCCAATCGACCAGATATTGTACTTTCCCCCGGGAGATACGAGAATCAATAATAGAGTTAACCTCATACTCCTCCTGACCCTCCACCTGAACAGGACAAGGAGGGGCTGTTGTGGAGGAGAACCTGTTACAAATAAGAGGTTTCAGCAACGACACATGAAACGAGTTAGGGATGCGTAAGGTATCAGGAAGAGCTAGACGATACGCAACTGGATTGATACGAGACAACACCCTGTAAGGTCCAATATAACGGGGAGCGAACTTCATGGAGGGCACCTTTAAACGGATGTTCCTCGTGCTCAACCATACCCTATCACCCGGAACAAAGAGCGGAGCCGCCCTTCTACGTTTATCAGCATGTTTCTTAACCAGCATAGAATTGTGCGTAAGGATTTGCCGAGTTTGATCCCACAACTTCCTCAAATTAGCAACATGAACATCAACCGACGGCACCCCCTGGGAAGGAGAAGCCGAAGGAAGAATAGACGGGTGAAAGCCATAATTCATGAAGAAGGGGCTTGAATGAGTAGAATCGCAAACGAGATTGTTGTGTGCAAACTCTGCCCAAGGGATCAAACCGACCCAATCATCCTGGTGTTCGGAAACAAAACATCGCAAATATTGTTCAATTTTCTGGTTGGTACGTTCAGCAGCTCCATTAGACTGAGGGTGATAGGCAGAAGAAAAGTTCAATTTGATACCAAGTTGCGAACAGAAGGACCTCCAAAAACGGGAAATAAATTGGGAACCTCTGTCAGACACAATTTGAGAGGGTATCCCATGTAGGCGAAAAATCTCCCTAGCGAATATCTCGGCCAATTCGGGAGAAGATGGAAGTTTAGGCAGAGGAATGAAGTGTGCCATCTTAGTGAATCTGTCAACCACGGTGAGGATAACAGTCTGTTTTTTAGAGATAGGTAGATCGACAATAAAGTCCATGGCCAAGCAGGACCACGGCTTCTCTGGAACTTCTAAGGGGTGCAGGAATCCACAAGGAAGCGTATGAGGTTGTTTGGTCTTAGTACAAACCTCACATGCAGCGATGAAATCTTTAGTATCCCTACGTAAAGCAGGCCACCAGAAATCCTTAGAGATCAACGCAAAAGTCTTGCGAATACCAGGATGTCCCGCCATCTTGCTGTTATGGAAACACTGCAACAGTTCCAGTTGAAGAGCAGGAGGAACGAAATGTCGACCCACAGGAGTCTGTCTAGGTGCTAAATGTTGTAGCTTAACGATCTCGGCCAGTAACGGAGAATGAATCCTGAGATTCGTATTAGCAACAATATTGCATTTCGGAACTATAGAGGAAAGGACCGGCTCAGGTACAGTAGAAGGTTCATACTGGCGAGATAAGGCATCGGCTTTAGAATTTTTTGAACCAGGTCTATAAGTCAGCACATAGTTGAAGTGAGTCAGGAATAAGGACCAACGAGCCTGCCTAGAGGACAGGCGCTTAGCCTCCCCAATGTAGGACAAGTTCTTGTGGTCCGTCAGGATAGTAATAGGGTGTAAGGTTCCCTCTAATAAATGTCTCCATTCCTTTAAGGCTTTAATGACCGCTAAGAGTTCTCTGTCGCCGATGTCATATCTGCTCTCAGGGCCCGAAAGTTTCCTAGAAAAAAAACCACATGGGTGCAATGGTTTATCTACCCCCAATCTTTGTGACAGAACCGCCCCTACTCCTGTCTCAGAGGCATCGACCTCGAGCAGGAACGGTAAGGTCGTATCCGGATGGACTAGTATTGGAGCAGAAGCAAAAAGTTCTTTGAGACTCTTGAAAGCAGCTAGAGCATCAGTAGACCATGTCTTAGTATCCGCCCCTTGTTTGGTCATATTGGTGATGGGCGCAATAATAGACGAGTAGCCCTTAATGAAGCGTCTATAATAATTAGAGAAGCCAATAAATCTCTGAATAGCTTTGAGTCCCTGAGGCAATGGCCAATCTAAAATAGACTGGAGTTTGTCAGGATCCATCTTAAAGCCCTCCCCAGAAATCACGTATCCAAGAAAGTCTATCTGGGTCTGGTCAAAACTGCATTTCTCAAGTTTACAGTACAAACCATGTTGTAAAAGTTTGTGTAATACCTGTCTGACTTGTCGATGGTGGGTCTCAATCTCTTTAGAGTGTATGAGTATGTCATCCAGGTAGACAATAACACAATCATGTTGAAATTCCCTAAGAACTTCGTTAATCAAATCTTGGAAAACTGCAGGTGCGTTACAGAGACCAAAAGGCATGACCGTATACTCATAATGACCATAGCGGGTATTAAACGCTGTCTTCCACTCATGGCCTTGCTGAATTCTCACCAAGTTGTACGCCCCTCTGAGGTCCAACTTGGTGAAAATCCTAGAGCCCTTTAACCGATCAAAGAGTTCTGTAATCAAGGGGATAGGATAGGCATTCCTGATGGTTATTTTATTCAACCCTCGATAATCGATACAAGGTCTGAGTGACCCATCCTTCTTCTTAACAAAAAAGAACCCAGCCCCGGCAGGAGATGAGGATCTCCTGATAAATCCCTTGTCTAAATTCTCCTGAATATACTCCTCTAAAACAGCATTCTCTTTAGTGGATAGAGGGTATACATTGCCCCTAGGAGGCATGGTACCAGGTAATAGGTTAATTTTACAATCAAAGGACCTGTGTGGAGGTAGAGTATCAGCGTTCTTTTTATCGAATACTGCCTTTAAGTCCATGTACAAAGGAGGTATCTGTCTCTCTTTAGGCTGGGTAGTAGTGTCAGGTGTGTAAATTACAGCCAAAGGGGATACCTTCTGTAAACACCTCTCCTGACAACCCTGACCCCACGAGAGTATCTCCCCTAACTCCCAATCGATAGTAGGGTTATGTCTCTTTAACCATGGATACCCCAGGACTATGGGAACGGAAGGGGACGAAATAAGCATAAGAGATATACTCTCCTCGTGTAAGATACCAACAGACAGGCTCATGGATATAGTCTCACGAGTAATAACAGGCTCGAGTAGTGGTCTACCATCAATGGCCTCAACGGCCAAGGGGGTCTCTCTTAACTGGGAAGGAATAGTGTGCTTAGTGGCAAAGGCTTGATCGATAAAATTCTCAGCAGCGCCGGAATCTATCAATGCCACGGTCTTAAGTACTTCCTTCTTCCATGTTAAAGAAACTGGTAGTAAAAGCCTGTGATTTTTGTAATTATGCGTAGAGGACAAAATAGAAACACCCAAGGCCTGTCCTCTAGAGAAACTTAGGTGCGGGCGTTTCCCGAGCGAACAGGACAATTCAGGCGTAAAAGACCTCTGACTCCACAATACATACACAATCCCTCCCTTCTCCTGTACAGTCTCTCCTCTTCTGAGAGATGAGTATTGCCTATCTGCATAGGTTCAGGAATTAGTGAGGTATTGGACTCAGGACTTAGAAATGCAGGTGCTAATTTAAAGGCAGGTCTTAGGTTCCTCTCTCGAGTGTTCTGTCTTTCTCTTATACGTTCATCAATACGAGAAATGAACGAAATTAAGTCCTCTAAATTCTCTGGTAGCTCCCTAGTAGCAATTTCGTCAAGGATAACATCTGATAACCCGTTCAAGAATACATCCATATAAGCCTGTTCATTCCACTTAACTTCTGACGCCAGAGACCTGAACTCTAGTGCATAATCCACTAATGTTCGGTTCTCCTGTCTCAGGCGCAACAGTAATCTGGCTGCATTGACCTTTCTACCAGGGGGGTCAAAAGTTCTTCTAAAAGCAGCTACAAAGGCAGTATAATTGTATACCAACGGGTTATCGTTCTCCCATAATGGGTTAGCCCATCTCAGAGCTTTCTCAATGAGTAAGGTGATAATAAACCCAACCTTTGCCCTATCGGTAGGATAGGAGCGAGGTTGCAATTCAAAGTGAATGCTGATCTGGTTTAAAAAACCACGACACTTCTCAGGTGACCCACCATAACGTACAGGTGGAGTAACACGGGAAGAGGCACCTACAGTAGCTACCTCTAGGCCTGAACCTACAGAGGAAATAGGAGTAGGACGCGTCTCCTCTGGAGGATTATTAGCACGAGACAACAATGCCTGTAGTGCTAAGGCCATTTGGTCCATTCTGTGTTCCATGGCGTCAAACCTGGAATCAGAGGAACCAACCTGACTGTTTGTACCTGCAGGATCCATTGGCCCTGTCGTAATGTCAGGATCGGGACAGGGATCCAACACGCAAAGTACAAACAGGTACAGGGTACGTATACCGGTCCTTAGAATGGCCGGGCTAACGTACAGAGAGTATAGAGAATGGTCAGAGACAAGCCGAGGTCGAGGGAACGAGAAGACAGGTAAGCGAGGAACAAGCCGGGTCAAGGATAACGGAGGTAAACAGAGTAAGGAAACAAGCCGGGTCGAAACCAAAAGGATAACTGAGAAACACCAGAGCACTGTGTGACTAGACAGGCTAGAACCACGACAGGGCAATGAGCAGCAGGGCGAAGTATGTTTAAATACCCTGGCTAGAGAGGATAGACACGCCTCCGACGAAACCTGATTAGTCTGTCTCGGACTGAGTGACAGGTCGTTCCGGATTGGCGTGATGACGTCGGCCTCCGGGCACCATGCTACAAAAGGAAGAGACTCCCTCGCGGCCGGCGTTTGTGTGACCGGGTCGACCGCGAGGAACAGAGGAAACATGGCGTCCGGACGGATGAACGTCTAAGTCTCTACCTCTCTCGGAGGTAGAGACTTCAGGTACCCTGACACTGTCTAACTCCTCCACCCTCCACTAAACTAGTCCCGACGCGTGTTTCACCAAAAGTCGGCTCTTCCAAGGGAACCGAGTGTGGATTCAACCGTTGTTTAAATATCCTGCCTTCTCACTGAAAGAAGAAACCTTATCTCTGGTCAGTGTTTTGCGTTAGTCGCATTCCAGAGTTTTCATGTAATAAATAGAGAGAAACAAAATGTGTTTGTCTTTGCATTTTCAATCTTATCTGACAGTGCATATCACTTTAAGAGCTCCATCGCGGTCCCCCGGCCTTTCTTAATGACTCTGAGCTATGCCCAGAAGTTACCTACAAACAAATCCAGCAACACCATAAAAATACCTCATTGTCCAGTAGCCTGGTTAGCCCCATATACTTCAATCTTTGTAGGCCATTCCAAGCTTGAAGTGTATTAGGATTGAGGTCAACAATCCATGCACAAAAACAAAGTGCTGGTCTAAAAGAGGCCCTGCACAAATCCAGCTTGTTACTTCAGTCCTGCAGTACTAGGCCAGCATCCCACCACGCCTTTCAGCTTTAATCAACTGAAGTGTGAGGCTGCAATTCACAACCCTGCCATACTCTACCACCTACATATGAACTTTGAGTTACTGACACCATCAAGCAGATCTTGCCAATTGGGAACCCTTCATCTTCTGTGTATGGGTAACGGGGTTGGAGGAACCATTGAGCAGTTTCAATATGTATTAAGGGTCCACAAGACCTCTGCGTTTATCATGTATTCAATGCTTTCCTATGAGTTTATGTGTCACTATTCTACAAAACTGCAATGCGAGACATTTCACTTTGAGAATGGTGAGCCAGCACCATGAACCTCTTGGCACCATAGCAACTTAGTTTTGTTGAAGTTGTTATGGTGTCCGTAGTTTCCTTTAAGTAAGTAACCACTGGCTTGACTTGGCTGACAAATAACTGCAGGCAAAGAGTATATACTATACCGTATCCATGGAATCCAGGAAAGGGGGGGTTGCTTGAAGATTATTCACACAGGGTGCCTAAAGGCTTAAGCCAGCCCTGGTTTTACATATCAGGACATAAAAACTATCTGTTCATTAGCAGGTATTCCAATCTGGTAAATACTACCTCAGATGAACAACACCACATGACATATTACACCGTGTCATGATTTAACAAAAATAAAGCCAAACTGGAGAAGCCATGTATAGAAAAAAAAAAAGTACACTATAACTGCTTCCATAGGATTTAAAGGGACTCTCCAGTGCCAGGAAAACAAACCATTTTCCTGGCACTGCAGTTGCCCTCTCCCGTCCCAAGTTGCTGAAGGGGTTAAAACCCCTTCAGTGACTTACCTGTATCCAGCACCGATGTCCCTTGGTGCTGGGTCAGGCTCCGCCTACGCTCATCTGACGTCGGCTGGGGAGACCTAATGCGCATGCGTGGCCAGGGAGACCTAATGCGCATGCGCGCCAATACCGCACACACGCATTAGACCTCCCCATAGGAAAGCATTGAATAATGCTTTCAATGCTTTCCTATGGGGATTTCGGTGACGCTGGAGGTCCTCACATAGCATGAGGACGTCCAGCGTCGTATAACACTTTTTGTGTTCTATGAACACGGAAGTGTCCTCTAGTGGTTGTCTAGTAGACAGCCACTTGAGGAGGACTTAACCCTGCAAGGTAAATATTGCAGTTTATGAAAACTGCAATAATTACACTTGCAGGGTTAAGGGTAGTGGGAGTTGCCACCCAGACTATTCCAATGGGCAGGAGTGGTCTGGGTGCCTGGAGTGTCCCTTTAAGTGGCTATGTGACAGGTGTTACTAATCAAATGCCCTTGATTAATTGATCATCAGCAAGTGTGACCACCTCTATAAAAGGCCAAAGTTTTAGCAGTTTATTGGTCTGGAGCATTCAATTTTGTTTTAACACAATGCCAAGGTGGACATACATCAGTAGTGTTGTCGCGAACCCGGAATTTTCGGTTCGCGAACGGCGAACTTCCGCAAATGTTCGCGAACCGGCGAACCGCGCGAACCGCCAGTGACTTCAATGGGCAGGCGAATTTTAAAAACAACAGGGACTCTTTCTGGCCACAAAAGTGATGGAAAAGTTGTTTCAAGGGGACTAACACCTGGACTGTGGCATGCCGGAGGGGGATCCATGGCAAAACTCCCATGGAAAATTACACAGTTGATGCAGAGTCTGCTTTTAATCCATAAAGGGCAGAAATCACCTAACATTGACACCTGTCCTCAAAGCCCAGCCCTGATACACACTGACACAGAGCAGAATAGAGACTGTTCCCCCTACATAGGGTCACTTGGCAGATATGGATTGACACCTGTCCTCAAAACCCCTGATACACACTGACACAGAGCAGAATAGGGACTGTTCCCCCTACATAGGGTCACTTGGCAGATATGGATTGACACCTATCCTAATGATCCCTGATACACACTGACACAGAGCAGAATAGAGACTGTTCCCCCTACATAGGGTCACTTGGCAGATATGGATTGACACCTGTCCTCAAAACCCCTGATACACACTGACACAGAGCAGAATAGAGACTGTTCCCCCTACATAGGGTCACTTGGCAGATATGGATTGACACCTATCCTAATGATCCCTGATACACACTGACACAGAGCAGAATAGAGACTGTTCCCCCTACATAGGGTCACTTGGCAGATATGGATTGACACCTGTCCTCAAAACCCCTGATACACACTGACACAGAGCAGAATAGAGACTGTTCCCCCTACATAGGGTCACTTGGCAGATATGGATTGACACCTATCCTAATGATCCCTGATACACACTGACACAGAGCAGAATAGAGACTGTTCCCCCTACATAGGGTCACTTGGCAGATATGGATTGACACCTATCCTAATGATCCCTGATACACACTGACACAGAGCAGAATAGAGACTGTTCCCCCTACATAGGGTCACTTGGCAGATATGGATTGACACCTATCCTAATGATCCCTGATACACACTGACACAGAGCAGAATAGGGACTGTTCCCCCTACATAGGGTCACTTGGCAGATATGGATTGACAAATCCCTGACAAACAGCTACCACATGCAAGGAAGGCAGCAGGGGCGCAAATGACCCACTCCCGACGCGGGAAGGTAGTGACGACAAATAACAATACAGGACTCTTTAGAGGCCCTGTAATTGTAATCAGTCCACTTGAAATCCTTTAACTTTGATCAATTGGAGGGAAGTCTGGTGCAGAGCCACTGACCCATGCGCAGGGCCAGCCTTAGGCCTTTGGGCGCCCTGTGCAAGAAATCTTCCAGACGCGGGAAGGTAGTGACGACAAATAACAATACAGGACTCTTTAGAGGCCCTGTGATTGTAATCAGTCCACTTGAAATCCTTTAACTTTGATCAATTGGAGGGAAGTCTGGTGCAGAGCCACTGACCCATGCGCAGGGCCAGCCTTAGGCCTTTGGGCGCCCTGTGCAAGAAATCTTCCCGACGCGGGAAGGTAGTGACGACAAATAACAATACAGGACTCTTTAGAGGCCCTGTAATTGTAATCAGTCCACTTGAAATCCTTTAACTTTGATCAATTGGAGGGAAGTCTGGTGCAGAGCCACTGCAATGAGCCTACAGGCATTGCGCATGAGCGTCCAGTAACGTGGCAAAAAAATTCCCAGCTCCCCAGAGGCTGTCCTAGCACCCCGGTCATACAAATATTCATTAACAGCTTTTTCTTGTTGGAGCAGGCGGTCGAACATTAGGAGTGTTGAATTCCAACGTGTAGGGCTGTCGCAAATCAAGCGCCTCACTGGCATGTTGTTTCGCCGCTGGATATCGGCAAAGTGAGCCATGGCCGTGTAGGAACGCCTGAAATGTCCACACACCTTCCTGGCCTGCTTCAGGACGTCCTGTAAGCCTGTGTACTTATGCACAAAGCGTTGTACGATCAGATTACACACATGTGCCATGCACGGCACATGTGTCAACTTGCCCAACTTCAATGCCGCTATCAAATTTTTTCCGTTGTCACACACCACTTTGCCGATATCCAGTTGCTGCGGAGTCAGCCACTTTTCCACCTGTGCGTTCAGGGCAGACAGGAGTGCTTGTCCGGTGTGACTCTCTGCTTTCAAGCAAGTCAAACCCAAGACGGCGTGACACTGCCGTATCCGGGATGTGGAATAGTACCTGGGGAGCTGGGGGGGTGCCGTTGATGTGGAGCAAGAAGCAGCGGCACAAGAGGACTCAGCCGAGGAGGTTATGGAAGAGGATGGAGTAGGAGGAGTAGAGGAGGTGGCAGCAGGATGCCTGCAATTCGTGGCGGTGTCACCAACTCCTCTGCAATGCCACGCATTCCTTGCTTGTCAGCCGTCAGCAGGTTTCCCCAATGCGCAGTGTAGGTGATATACCTGCCCTGACCATGCTTTGCAGACCAGGTATCAGTGGTCAGATGGACCGTTGCCCCAACACTGTGTGCCAGACATGCCATGACTTCCTTTTGCACAATCGAGTACAAGTTGGGGATTGCCTTTTGTGAAAAGAAATTCTGGCCAGGTACCTTCCACTGTGGTGTCCCAATAGCTACAAATTTTTTGAACGCCTCAGACTCAACCAGATTGTATGGTAAAAGCTGGCGGGCTAATAGTTCGGACAAGCCAGCTGTCAGACGCTGGGCAAGAGGGTGACTTGGTGACATTGGCTTCTTACGCTCAAACATGTCCTTGACAGAAACACATGACTGTGGGCAGATGAGCGGGAACTGCTCAAGGCGGGAGACGGAGTGGCGGATGGTTGAGAGGGGGCAAGAAGGACAGCAGTGGTTGACGTGGCTGAAGATGCTGGACCAGGAGGAGGATGGCGGCTTAGAGTAGGCGTGCTGCTTGTACTCATGTGTTGATCCCATAGGCGTTGGTGATGTGAGATCATGTGCCTACGCAAAGCAGTTGTACCTAAGTGGGTGTTGGACCTCCCACGACTCAGTTTCCTTTGGCACAGGTTGCAAATGGCATCGCTGTTGTCAGAGGCAGACACACAAAAAAAATGCCACACTGCTGAGCTCTGCAATGACGGCATTCTGGTGGTGGACACAGCATGCGTTGATTGGCGTGCTGTCGGGCTGACCCCGGGTGCCGATGCATGCTGTCTGACTTTGCCACTAGCTCCTTGCGACGACCCCCCCCCCCTGCTTCCAATTGGTCTCCTCCTCCTCCTCTCTGTCTCCCCATCTGAACTTTCGCCCTGTTCTTCTTCTCTTCTAGCGGGCACCCACGTGACATCCATGGACGCATCATCATCATCAACCGCTTCGCTTGTATCTGACAACTCAGAAAAGGAAGCAGCAGTGGGTACAACATCATCATCATCACACCGTACCTCCATGTGTTTAATGCTGCCTGCCTGAGACATATCCCTGTTATCTACATCCTCTAGCAATAATGGTTGCGCATCACTCATTTCTTCAAACGGGTGTGTGAATAACTCCTCTGACATACCAAGTAAAGCGGCTGTGGTGTTAGTTTTGGTGGTGGCGGCAGGCGGGTGAGTGCTATCTTGAGAGGTGCCTGAAGCTAAGCTGGAGGAGGATGGTGCGTCAAGGTTCCGAGCGGAGGCTGTACAAGATTGGGTGTCCTGTGTTAGCCAGTCAACTAAGTCCTCAGAACTTTTCAAGTTCACGGTACGTGGCTTCTGAAAACTGGGCATTATTCTAGGGCAAAAGGGAATCACAGCACCACGACCACGACGGCCCCTGCGGGGTGGCCTGCCTCTGCCTGTCATTTTTTGGGGGATTTGTGGTACTATGCATGCAAGCTACTGTGAGACCAGATATGATTGGCAATGTGCACTGGAACAGTTCTGCAGAGCACACACTGTAGGCCTGAGACACCCGCTTGAAGACAAGTAACTGCTATTCAATCTATAACAGTGAAAAACAAATTTTGGTTCTAAAAGCACGCTATAGAGACACAAGATATGAGTGGCAACTGTCAAAGCACGCTGGCACAGGTCTGCAGAGCACACGCTGAAGTAGGCCTGACACCAAGATGCTTGCAGGCAGGCAACTGCTCTTCTATTACAGTGAAAAAAAAATATTTATTTTAAATGTAAAGCTTAACCTATTGTTAAAACAGATATGAGTGGTGGCACTGGGCAAATAGGCACAGTATCCAATGTGAACCTCACACAGAAGCTGGCAGGCAGGCAACTGCTCTTCTATTACAGTGAAAAAAAATTATTTCTTTTAAATCGAAAGCTTAACCAATTGTTAAAACAGATATGAGTGGTGGCACTGGGCAAATAGGCACAGTATCCAATGTGAACCTCACACAGAAGCTGGCAGGCAGGCAACTGCTCTTCTATTACAGTGAAAAAAAAATATTTATTTTAAATCGAAAGCTTAACCAATTGTTAAAACAGATATGAGTGGTGGCACTGGGCAAATAGGCACAGTATCCAATGTGAACCTCACACAGAAGCTGGCAGGCAGGCAACTGCTCTTCTATTACAGTGAAAAAAAATTATTTCTTTTAAATCGAAAGCTTAACCAATTGTTAAAACAGATATGAGTGGTGGCACTGGGCAAATAGGCACAGTATCCAATGTGAACCTCACACAGAAGCTGGCAGGCAGGCAACTGCTCTTCTATTACAGTGGAAACAAAATTTTGGTTGTAAAAGCACGCTAAAGAGACACCAGATATGATTGGCAACTGTCAAAGCACGCTGGCACAGGTCTGCAGAGCACACGCTGAAGTAGGCCTGAAACACAGACGCTTGCAGACAACTAACTGCTCTTCTATTACAGTGAAAAAATATTATTTCTTTTAAATCGAAAGCTTAACCAATTGTTAAAACAGATATGAGTGGTGGCACTGGGCAAATAGGCACAGTATCCAATGTGAACCTCACACAGAAGCTGGCAGACAGGCAACTGCTCTTCTATTACAGTGGAAACAAAATTTTGGTTGTAAAAGCACGCTAAAGAGACACCAGATATGATTGGCAACTGTCAAAGCACGCTGGCACAGGTCTGCAGAGCACACGCTGAAGTAGGCCTGAAACACAGACGCTTGCAGACAACTAACTGCTCTTCTATTACAGTGAAAAAAAAATATTTATTTTAAATGTAAAGCTTAACCTATTGTTAAAACAGATATGAGTGGTGGCACTGGGCAAATAGGCACAGTATCCAATGTGAACCTCACACAGAAGCTGGCAGGCAGGCAACTGCTCTTCTATTACAGTGGAAACAAAATTTTGGTTGTAAAAGCACACTAAAGAGACACCAGATTATATGCTTGGATTGGTGTTGATACCCTGCAGATAAAACAAACTGATTATTATCACCATAGGCTCTGCCATAGAACTTCTTTACTATCTGAAGATACGGTAAGAGTAAGTATGCGGTGGTTTGTTCTCCTAAGGATAACAAAATATCTCCTACTATCCTGCTGATTATGTGTCTGTTGCCACAATGTATGATGTGCCTCTGGTTACAACCTTCTCATCAGTATCCTGCCTATTCCATATCTCCTATTATATTGCACATCAGTATCTAATAAATTTGACTATATGGTTTAGCATAATCTGTACTATTTACAATGTTTATATTTGAATGTAGGTACTGACGTGGTTGGCCTGCTTATAATTTAGTAGTTGCCACAATTTCTACGGTTCATACCGATATTCCTTTTTGAACTAATCTTCAACTTCTTGCCTTTGCCTAGGTTTATGCCTCTCCTGTGACTGGTCATTGCTGTATCAATTCATCCACAGTGTGAGGTAGTGTTGTGAGTCTGGTTTTGCAATATATAGTCATTATTGCGCTCTGCCTCTTTCTGATTGGTTGCCTGTATCTACAGGTAAGTAAAATACAACCAGAAAGTAGTAGGATTCTCAGTGTATTTTTCCCCATGGTTAATAGCATGGTGTGACTGTTCTCATCCAATGTTATCTGCTTGTTCCAATATGATACCTGGAAGTCATGCCTTTATCAAGGTTCTGAATTGATGTCATCCAGTGGGTTTAATTTTATATCAGAAAAGAACATTGTTTTTTTTTTTTTTTTTTTAATCCATCACATGATGGGTTCCTTATTGCTTCCGAGAGTTTGTCTAGCCTTGTTCCTTCTCTAGGTTTGACTGTCATGGCCTTAATTCCTATCTGGCCTTTTCAGGCTATATCAGACATTTGAATGCCAGGAGGTTGCAGTCCTTGCAGCCGCTAAGGTAAATTACTTTGTCTGTACAGATTTTATAACAATATCCTATTGATTACGGGTTTGACTTTTTTTAAAAGTCTTCTAAGGTTCATGCAGCCCAATAATGTTTTTATAACTAGTTGCTGTTTTTGAACTCTGTCCCTCCCTCTTTATATTCAGCTTGGGTATTACCCATGAGTAAATGCTGCCATGAATAATGTTCAGGAAAAAGGAAAATTTGCTTCATACTTACCGTAATTTTCTTTTCCTGATAATGTATTCATGGCAGCATTACGTTCCCACCCATATACTATAAGAGTTGTGTAGCTATATAACAAAGACTGCCTGATGGGAAGGGGGAGGATCTATTTATACCAGTTTCAGAGTTCTATTTCCTGTCCTTTCTGCTGTGAGGGGAGGAGCTACCCATGAGTAAATGCTGCCATGAATACATTATCAGGAAAAGAAAATTACGGTAAGTATGAAGCAAATTTTCCTTTATTTTAAATGTAAAGCTTAACCTATTGTTAAAACAGATATGAGTGGTGGCACTGGGCAAATAGGCACAGTATCCAATGTGAACCTCACACAGAAGCTGGCAGGCAGGCACCTGCAATTACATTACACAGGAAAAAAAAAAAAAGCAGCCTGATGTTATAGCCCTAAAAAGGGCTTTTTGGGGTGCTGTCCTTACAGCAGAGATCAGATGAGTCCTTCAGGATTGTAGTGGACACTGAATACCCTAGCCTAGCTATCAATTTCCCTATGTAATCAGCAGCAGCTAAACTTTCCCTCCTCTCACTAAGCATGCATCTTCCGAATGAATCGAAAATGGATGCTGGGAGGGAGGTTGGAGGGTGTGGAAGGGAGGGAGTGCTGCTGATTGGCTGTAATGTGTCTGCTGACCGAGAGGCACAGGGTCAAAGTTTGCCCAATGATGACGAATAGGGGGCGGATCGAACTGCGCATGTGTCCGCCCGCCGTGGCGAACGCGAACACGCTAATTTCGCCGGGAACTGTTCGCCGGCGGACAGTTCGGTACATCACTATACATCAGCAATGATCTTAGAGAAGCAAGTGTTGCTGCTCATCAAACTGGGAAGGGTTATAAGGCCATTTACAAACTATTTAAATTCCATCAATCTACAGTGAGAAAGATTATTCAAAAGTGGAAAACATTCAAGTCATTTGCCGATTTTTCCAGGAGTGGACATGTCAGCAAATTCACCTCAATGCTGGGAGAAAAACCCTAGAATTACATCTCAGGCTCTACAGGCCTCAGCATGTTAAATTTTAAAATTCATGACAGTACAATTATAAAAAGACTGAACAAGTATAGTTTGTTTGTAAGGGTTTCCAGGAGAAAGCCTATGCTCTCTAAAAAAAAACATGGCAGCACCGCTTAGGTTTGCATAGTGTAGCGGTACTTACCCTTTCCAGGGGCCGGCCGGGGGCCTCTGTTCAAGCCGCGCGCGGCTCATCCGCCGTCTGTTACAGGAAGGCGGGCAGTGACCGCGAGAAGCGGTCACGTGTCCCGCCTGACTCTAAGAGCGCGCCGCGGGTATCGGGCGCGCTCTTAAAGGGACAGTGGGAGCCTAAATTGGCAAAGGCCTCCCATTGGTCCCTGTCATGCCACACTCCCCATACACTTACCTATGGGGGGCGTGGATATGACAGGGGCCAATCAAAATAGATGTTAAGGTATATATACTCACCTTTTTCCCTTAGTTCCTTGCCCTATCGTGGTTTCTGTTTCAGTTCCCTTTAGCGCTTGTTGTGTTCAGTTGTGTTACTTCGTACTTGACCTTGGCTTTGTTTCTGACTACGTTATCTCTTTATCCTTATCTGTTCTGTTTGCCGGCTTGCTGCTTACTGTGTACCAGACCACGGCTAGTCTTAGTTTACGCTGTCTCTTTGTGCCCTTGACCTCGGATCGCTCCTGACTCTGTACTCCTCTCATATACGTCGAGTCCGGCCATTCTAAGACCCGGTAGACATATCTCCCCTCTGTGTTGTCTTCTGTTGAGTTGAATCCTGCGTGTTGGGGTATATTTTTGTTACACATAGTTGCATCTGAACAAACAACAAGTTTTCGGGTCTATTGGACAGACGAGACTAGAGTGTAGATATTTTACCATAATGCATGGCACCACGTTTGTGCTAAAATGGTGTGTTTGGTTTTCTCCAAACACCTCATACCAGCTGTCAAGAACTGTGCTGGAGGGGTGATGATTTGGGATTGTTTTGCAGCCACAGGACCTGGGAACCTTGCAGTCATTGAGTCGACCATGCTCTCCTCTGTATAACACAGTATTCTAGAGTCAAATGTAAGCCCATTTTATGGACAGCGAAAGCTTGGCTGACAATGAGTCATGCAACAGGACAATACACCAGCAAATCTACAACAGAATAACTGAAAAAGAAGAGAATCACAGTGTTGCAATTGCCCAGTCAAAGTCCAAACTTCAACCCAACTGAAATGCTGCGGCAGGACCTTAAGAGAGCTGTGCATAAAAAAATGCCAGCAAATCTCAATGAACTGAAGCAACACGGTCAAGAAGAATGGTCTAAAATTCGTCCACAACAATGTGAGAGACTGGTAAAGTCATAGAGAAAATGACTACTTCAAGTTATTGCTGCTAAAGGTGGTTCTACAAACTATTGAATTATAAGGTGTACTTAGTTTTTTACACATGGCTCCACCATATTGGCTTCAAATTTGTTAAATGGACACGTCACCAGAACAACTGGTGAGTATAATCATTCCCTTCAGGCATTTTCATGCCAACACTGCAAAAAGCAGTGTTTACATTGCCCCTAGGGACACTTCCAGTGGCCACTGGAGGTGCTTCCTGGGTCAGTACTGCACAATAATCAGCTATAGGGTCAGGAAAGATAAAATTCTTACTTACCGTAAATTTATTTTTCCTGAGGATTACAGGCAGTGCATTCAGGGCCGGATTAACATAGGGGCTGATGGAGCTGCAGCTCCAGGCCCAGGCCCATGGAATAGGCCCATTGATTTAAAAAAAAAAAAAAAAAAAAATTTTTTTTTTTTTTTTTTTTTTTACACACTGCTCATAGGTTTGCCACCTGACTGGTATTTTACTGGCACAGCCGGTATTTGTGGCTGCCTGACCGTGCCGGTATTGCAGTAATACCGGCAATACAAATGCAGGTATTTTTCTCAGAATAAATGGAGATTACTCTGCAATACCAGCACCGGCCAGTAGGGGTCACTGTGTGTGGAGAGAGGCAGGGTTAGGAAGTTACAGCATATCCCTGCCTCTCTCTACTACTCACTGATCCGTGGGGGTGCAGCTACACAGCAGAGTCCAGACAACAGCTCTACAGTAAGTGAGGGATGGGGGGAAAGGCAGCAGGGACACATGGAGACACTAGGGGACACATGGGGAAACTGAGGCACTAGGGGACACTAAGGGACATATGGGGACACTGAGACACTAGGGGACACAGACACTAGGGCACATGGGGACACAGACACTAGGACACACAGGAACACTGAGACACTTGGGGACACTGGAAAACATAGGGACACTGAGACACTAGGGGACACTGAGACACTAGGGGACACTGGGACACATGAGGATGCTGAGACACATGGGGACGCTGTGAGACATAGGCACATTGGGAGACACTGAGACATTGGGACACGGAGACACTATGTCACCATTTCTCCCAGTGTCCCCATGTCCCCCAGCCAGTGTCCCTAGTGTCTCAGTGTCCCCAAGTCTCCCAGTGTCTGTGTCCCATGTCTCTCCGTGTGCCTAGTGTCCCCATGTGTCCCTATATGTCCCAGTGTCCCCATGTCTATGTCCACAACTGCCCCATGTCTCCCAGTGTCCCCTAGTCTCCCAGTGTCTGTGTTCCCATGTCTCTGTGTCCCAAGTGTCTTAGTGTCCCCAAATGTTTCAGTGTCCCCATGTGTCCCAGTGTCTGTGTTCCTAGTGTCTCAGTGTGCCTAGTGTCCCCATGTCTCCCAGTGTCCCTATATGTCCCAGTGTCCCCATGTCTATGTCCATGTCTTCCAGTGTTCCCAAGTGTCTGTCTCCCAGCCAGTTTCCCCTAGTCTCCCAGTGTCCCCTAGTCTCCCAGTGTCTGTGTTCCCATGTCTCTGTGTCCCTAGTATCTTAGTGTCCCCTAGTGTCTCAGTGTGCCTAGTGTCCCCATGTCTCCCAGTGTCCCTATATGTCCCAGTGTCCCCATATCTATGTCCACAACTGTCCCCATGTCTCCTAGTGTCCCCAAGTGTCTGTCTCCCAGTGTCCCCTAGTCTCCCAGTGTCTGTGTTCCCATGTCTCTGTGTCCCTAGTGTCTTAGTGTCCCCAAATGTTTCAATGTTCCCATGTGTCTGTGTCCCTAGTGTCCCTAGTGTCTCAGTGTCCCCATTTCTCCCAGTTTCCCTAAATGTCTCAGTGTCCCCATGTCTCCCAGTATGCCCATGTCTGTGTGTTCCCGGGTCTCTCAGTGTCCCCATGTCTCTCAGTGTCCCCATGTCTCTCAGTGTCCCCGGGTCTCACTGTGTCCCCAGTATCCTAGTGACATGGAGGGACACTGAGACATTGGGAGAAATGGGGACACTGAGACACTGGGAGACTAGGGGACTCGGCGACATGGGGACACTGACACTGTGATACATAGGGATACTGAGACACTGGGTGACTTGCGAGACTGAGACACTGGGAGACAGGGAGACATTGGGAGCAATCCATCTATACAGCAGAATCAAACTGTGAGTAGTTTGTTGGTGATTTTACAGAATTTTCTCTGATGTCACTCCTTGTGATTATACAAATGATTAAGGCTGGTATTTTTTCCCAAGAAAGGTGGCAACCCTAACTACTCTTCACATACTCTTGCTTAAAGGAGCACTATAGGGTCAGGAACATAATCCTGTATTTCTGACCCTATTATGTTAAAACCACCACCCTGGCCCCTTCTTGCCTCCCTAAGTATAGTAAAATATAACTTGTAGTCAAGTTTGCAGCTGCTGGCTCTGCCTCTGAACTGACTGTCTGCTGACATCATCAGAAGTGGTGGTCTGAGCAAATTACAATACTTGCCCATAGGATTGGCTGAGACTGTCAACTAGGCAGATCAGGGGCAGAGCCATCACAAGTCCAACATAGCCCTGGCCAATCAGCATCTCCTCATAAAGATAAATTGAATCAATGCATCTCTATGAGGAAAGTTCAGTGTCTGCATGCAGAGGGTGGAGACACTGAATGGCAGTGCTGCACAATAGGCAGTACTGCCCCCGGAAGCACCTCTAGCAGCCATCTAAGGAGTGGCCAGTGGAGTTATTTTCTCTGAAAAGACAGTGTTTACTGCAAAAGGCCTGAATGGAATTATTCTACTTAGCAGAAAAAAATACAATAAGCTGTAGTTGTTCTGGTGACTATAGTGTCCCTTTAAGTTTGGAAGCTTAAGAGGGATGTATGGGAACAAAACTTGTGTGGACTGGCCGACAATAAAATTAGTTTAGGTAATGCAGACGTTGGTCTCTCTAACACTGTGGCATGTCCCCTTTCTTCTACACTCACTACATACACCTTTTCTCTGTCTCAGGAATTTATGCCTGCTAATAAGAAGGTAAGGAGACAAGTGGACCAGCGAGTGCTAGGGGACAGTCCTTAGAAAGCATGGAGTGAGTGCATCATTAGACACATTTATGTCAAGCTCAGGGTGCTGCCTGCATAGTATGCCCTTAGTTGGACAGCCTGCATGATTGGCGGGCAGCCTGACATGCATTCATGCCAGGCTGTCCTTCAAATTCATTGGACAGACATGCCCCCTTTTTGGGCATGTTCTCCCCTTTTGGCAGGTCTGGTTACGTGATTCGCACCAGTGGCCCACCCTTTTACCCCACCCATTGACTTCCTGCTTCACTGGACACAGCTGTTAGGGGGTATGGATTTACTTGAAAGATGAAAGCATAAATTAGAGAGAGATTAGCATAGAGTATGTGTTTTCTTATAGCTGAATCCTATGAGTTTCCCTCCAACACCATCTCCATCAGATACATGACGTTTGGGAGGTATGACTGTTTTTGTGTTTTTGGTCGATAAGATTCTGTAATTAGGCCCATCATAATTGTCAGCACCAGGCCCACTGGGCTCTTAATCCGGCCCTGAGTGCATTACAACAGGGATTTCTAATCTGGAGGGGGAAAAAAAGGCAGGCAAACCCCTCTAATTTTTTAGGACCTCGCCCCAATTCCCTTTAGCACTATAAAGTGCCTTTAACACAAAAGATCCCCAGAAAATACAAAAGCCAGATCCCCGCAAAAATAATTTATTAGAAATAAAAAGGGAGGGAAGTGCCTTTTTATCTTTACCCTTCAGACTAGAAGCAGTGCATTACAACAGGGATAAAACAAGCAATCCCTAAAGGTGGGACTCATAACCACTGCTTGCAACACCTTGTGCTGAAAAGAAGCTTCTTACAAGGCCAGTATGTCTAATTTGTTTTGAAAACGTGTGAAGAGACTTCCAAGTAGCTGCAGGACATATTTGTGTCGGAGTAACGGCCCTTAAGGCCCCTGATGTAGACATAGCTCTCGTAGAATGCGCTTTAAGAGATATAGGTGGAGTACAGGGCCGGTGCAAGGATTTTTGGGTACATAGGCGAAGATGAATTTTTCCGCCCCCCCCCCCCCTCTAAAATTAACATCTTCACCTATGTGCCTCCCAACCAGCCCCTCCATCTTCCCTGTCCCTTAGTGTTCCTCTCCCCTCCCCCCTCTTTTCCCTGTCCCTTGGTTTTTCTCTCCCCTCCCCTCTCTGTCCCTTGGTGCACACCCCACTCTCTTAGCGGTCACACTTCCCTTCCTGGTGTGCCTCCTACCTGTCTTGTAGCGTTGCGGAGCAGACCCTCTACAGGAGCTTCAGTTTTCTGTACCTGGCTGGACTGACAGGAAGTGATCTCTCAGTGAGCACCTCCTCTCAGTCTGGCTGGGTACAGAAAACAGAAGCTCCTGTACTGCGCTCCGCTCCGCCACGCTACACTCAGTGGTGTATACACACTAACAGCCACACACACTCAATGACAAACACACAGACGTCACTGACAGACACAGACTCACTGATCTGACACACACTCATTCATTCATTGACAGACACACACTCAATCACAAACATACTCATACTCATCACTGATTTGACAGACACTCACAAACACACACACACACTCACAGACACACACATTCATACAATCATTCACAGACACACACAGACACACTCACAAACACATACACAGACAAACACATACACACACACACTCACAAATACATACAGACACACTCACAAACACATACAGACACACACTCACAAATACATACAGACACACTCACAAACACATACACACACTCACACATACACAGACACACACTCACAGACAAACACATACAGACACACACTCACAGAAAAACACATACATACAAAGACAAACACATACACACACACACTGACAGACACACACACACACACACTCACAGACACACACTCACAGACAAACACATAAACAGACACACACACATTTAGACAAACAAACACTCACACATACACTTTCAGACACACACACTTTCAGACACACACTCACAGACAAACACATACACAGACACACTCACATTTAGACAAACACACACTCACACATACACTTTCAGACACACACTCACAGACAAACACATACACAGACACACTCACATTTAGACAAACACACACTCACACATACACTTTCAGACACACACACACACTTTCAGACACACACACTCACAGACACACACACACTCACACATACACTTTCAGACACACACACACACTCACAGACACACACACACACACACACACACACTTTCAGACACACACAAATTATTAATAATATCCACCCAGCCTCCCTACCTGGAGAGCTGGTGTGGATGTGTCCCTGGGGTTCAGTGGGGCTTCAGTGCGGCAGGCGGCGTTCTAATGAGAGGCGGCGAGGGAGCTCTAACCTGTCTGCTCTGCTCCCTCGCGGGCTGTCTACTGATGCCGGGAGCCGGAATATGACGTCATAATCCGGCTCCCGCAGCATCAGCACACGGCGCGCGAGGGAGCAGAGCAGACAGGTTAGAGCTCCCTCGCCGCCTCTCATTAGAACGCTGCCGCCCGCCGGGGGTCCAGAAGGTGACCTGGCAGGACGGAGCGCTTTCCTCCTGCCGGTCACTGAAATCTGGCGCCCTCAGAGCCGGTGCGCCCTAAGGCGGCCGCCTGTGCCGCCTTATGGACGCGCCGGCCCTGGTGGAGTAACTTTAGACGCAAAATATGCCTTAATATAGTCTTTCAACCATCTAGCCAGAGAACTCTTGGATGCCATCATACCTTTTCTTGTACCATGAAAGAGGACAAACAGTCTGTTAGATTTTCTAAATGACCTGATACGTTCCAAGTATTGAAGCAAAGATCTTTTAACGTCCAGGCAATGATATTTTTCTTCTAAGTCATTAGAAGGGTTTTGGATAAAACTAGGTAGGATAATTTCTTGATTGAAATTAGACGTAGAACAAACTTTTGGAATAAAAGATGGATCCAGTTTTAAAACCACCATGTCCTGATATAAGATTAACAAAGGATAAACTGAATTAGGGGCTTGGAGCTCACCCAAACTATTAGCAAAGGTTATAGCTACCAAAAACAAAGTCTTGAAAGATAGAATCTTGAGTGATGTCTTATCCAGTGGTTCAAATGGAGGTTCACACAAGGCCGTTAACACAAGATTGAGATCCCATGGTGGAAATATTTCCCTGATGGATGGAGCCATGCAAGATAAAGCTTTGAAAAATCTGGTAATTAACATATTTGATGCCAAACACATAAACAAGAAAAAACTAATGGCAGAGATCTTGACCTTGATAGTTGTCGGAGGAAAACCTTTGGCAAAGCCCAACTGCAGAAATCTCAGAATAGTCGGGATGGAAGCTGATAGAGGATTTTCTTTTATTTTAAAGCGCCAAATACTAAATTTCTTCCAAATTCTAGAATACACTTTAGACATTGAATCCTTCTTAGTGCACATCAAAATATCGATAACTTCAGAGGATAAACTTCAAAATCTGGTATTCAGAAACCAGGCCGTACTGAATTTCTATATTGTATGAAGAGGAACCATGGAGTGTTCCAGAATATCCACTGATAGCGGAAGTTTCCAATATGTGGAGTTAAGGACATTCAATAGTATGGAGAACCAACTCCTTCTTGGCCACCATGGCAGGATCATAATTATCTTTACTTCTACTGACCTGATTTTCTGTGGAATCCTTGGGATTAGAGGAATTGGAGGAAAAATATACGCTACGTTGAAATTCCAAGGAATCGACAGAGCGTCTATGTCCTCTGGCCTGTCTGATGGATTCAGAGAAGCAAACCTTTTCATTTTCCGGTTTTCTTTTTAAGCCATGTCTCTCTGGAACTCCAAATTTCTCTGTTATTTGCCTGAACATCTGAACTGTAAGGGACCAATCCGCTTGCTCTAGATGTTGACGACTGGAGGCATCTGCTAGTATGTTGAATTGCCCTTTTATATGCACCGCCGATATTGACTGAAGGTGACATTCGGAACAGACCATGATCTGAGAGCAAAGCTGTTCTAAACCAGCAGATCTTGTTTCTCCTTGCTTGTTGATATATGCTACTGCAGTTGAATTGTCCAACCTTATCTGGACCTGATGATCCTGAATCTGTTTCTGGAACACAATAAGAGCCATCCAAATAGCCTTTAGCGCTTTGTAATTTGATGATTTATTTACCTCATTGGACACCCAAAGACCCTGTTTCCTTCTTTCTTCTTTCACCCGTAACTTGAGGCATCGGTTATAATTTTGTACCCTGTAGCGGAGAGGCAGTAAAATCCACAAGATCTCCGCTGGTAGACAGGAACACAGGCAATAATCAGCATAGGCAGGTACAGCATACAATATTCCAGGTAGCATAATAAGAATCCTTCCCTCCCAAGAACTAGACGAAACATAGGCTGGGAGTCAACTGAGTGCTTTATTCACAGGTCACAGTATTTATGCAATTCCCCATGCAAGGGGTTTCCCTACTGACATTGCAGGGGTTGTACAGTAGGGGACTACATGGGGAACTTAGCAACCTGGACATTTCTCCCATAATACACTGCTGCACGAGAGGGACACCCCCACCAGAATATACAGTTAAGTGGATTATCCCCTCGTGCAGCAGAACCAATATTTCACACAAAAATCCATAACTCATACAATATTCGTCTGATTTAAACGAATGGACGTTCGGTAGATAGCTGGGGTCTGAGCGCACGTTTTTTGAAAGTGCCGCTCAGATCCCAGCTTAAATAACCGAACGCCGTACGAAATACACATTTTCTAAGTTACCTCCAAACTACCGAATGACTCTATAGAACCACATTACCGAAGGACCTTGGGCTCCCGAACGGCTTGGAAGTCCAGCGGTATTCGTGCCGTCGAGTAGCCGATTTTAGTTCCAGGCGCTCGACGACCAAATACCGCTGGGCTTAACAAAGGATCCAAGATGGCCGACCGCCGTGTGGTCGGTAGCCGAACGACGGGCACCCTGAATCCTCTTAATTGCCTGATTGCAACAATGTTGTAATCCTTAATGGGTGCCACACGACCTCCTGTGTGTGGTCTCCATTCGGTAGTTTGGTCGTTTCACGAATGGTGTTGAAATTCACCGTTCGTGAAACGATTACATGAATGCTGGCGGTTTTAGTATGCCGGCAGCATATGAACGCTAGGATTTCCTTGAACCATGTTACACAGAATACATACGCTTGGTTCTTAAAGGTGTATACACGTATGCATAACATTATATATACATAAAACACAATGTACAGTGGCTTGGGGATGTCCGGGGGAGTACTCACGGATCACTTGTCAATGTCTGTTTGTCTAGATAACCCATCGGCGTTGCCATTTTGTTTACCAGGGTGGTAGTGGATGGTAAAGTCAAAAGGCTGCAGCGCCAAACTACAGCGCAGCAGCCTGGCATTGTCTCCGGACACCCTGTTTAGCCACACCAACGGGTTGTGATCCGTGAGTAACGAGAAAGCTTGTCCATACAAATAGGGTTGTAACTTTTTGAGGGCCCACACCACAGCCAGGCATTCTTTTTCAATGGCGGCGTAGCGCACTTCCCGGGGTAAAAGTTTCCTGCTTAGATAAGCCACTGGGTGCTCGCCGCCATCCGCTCCGATTTGGCTCAGTACTGCTCCCAATCCAAACATAGAAGCGTCTGTATGAACGAGAAATCGTTTAGTTGGATCGGGAGCAGAAAGTACAGGGGAGTTCACAAGAGCCGTTTTTAAGCTGCTGAAATGCCTGATGCACTCTGGGGCCCAGGTTACTATCTTAGGCAGATTCTTGCGGGTCAGATCAGTGAGGGGTTTGGCGAGGGCGCTGTAGTTGGGCACAAATTTACGATAGTACCCTGCGGTACCTAAAAAAGCTAAAACCTGGGTCCACTTGGCGACGGCCTCTATCTTAGCCGGCTCGGGTTTCTGCTGACCGCTGCCTACCCGGTGTCCCAAGTACTGGACCTCGGCCATCCCTATGTGACATTTGCTGGGCTTGAGGGTCAATCCTGCTTCCCTAATGCGGTCTAGTACAGCTCCTATGTGGGTCAGATGTTCAGGCCAGGAGCAGCTAAAAATTGCGATATCGTCTAAATACGCACAAGCATACTCCTGAAACCCATCCAGTAGCCAATCCACCATCCTCTGGAAGGTAGCCGGGGCATTTTTCATCCCGAATGGCATGACTTTGAACTGGTACAAGCCAAACGGGGTGACACGCCGACTTAGGGATGGCGTCCTCAGCTAGTGGAATTTGCCAGTACCCTTTGCACAGATCTATTGTGGTAAGGTACTGGCCTCTGGCCATTTTATCTAGGAGCTCGTCTATCCGGGGCCTCGGGTAAGCATCAGAGGTGGTTGTGTCGTTGAGCCTCCGGTAGTCTACACAGAAACGGGTCGTCCCATCCCGCTTCGGCACTAGCACTACTGGGGAGGCCCAAGGGCTATCAGAGGTCTCTATCACTCCTAGCTGGAGCATCTCTCCAACCTCCTTATACATACTCCCTTTTACGGATTCTGGAATACGATAGGGAGGTTGGCGAAGGGGGGTTTGGTCTAAAGTTTCTACTTTGTGGGTGGCTAAGGGGGTGTATCCGGGCAGGTTAGAGAAGGTGGCCCCTTTTTCCCTAATTAAGTTTTGGACTTGAGTCCGTTCTTGGGCGGTTAACCGCTCCCCCAGCTGTATCTCTTCCAAATCTACGGTCTGGCCCTCCTGGTCTAAGAGATCGGGGAGAGGTAAGTTATCAAAATCCTCGGCCGCGGATGCGCAGATCGCAGTAACCTCTTCTGTCCGCTCTTGGTAGGGCTTGAGCATGTTCACGTGGAGCATGCGTTTGACCCCTGTGCCTGTGACTGGGCCGATCACATAGGTGGTATCGCATATTTGCTCTACCACCTTGTATGGGCCTTGCCAGGAGGCCTGCAGCTTGTCTTTGTGGACTGGTCGCAATATTAGTACCTTTTGCCCCACCTGAAAGCTGTGGTCCCTGGCTCCCCTATCGTACCATCGTCGCTGTCGCTGTTGGGCCGCCTGGAGGTTGTCGTGCACAGTCTGGGTCAGAGCCTCCAAGTGTTCCCTAAACTCCAGCACATATGGTACGATAGGTGTACCATTAATGGTCCCTTCTCCCTCCCAATGTTCCCGGATTAAATCGAGGGGGCCCCTCACTCTCCTCCCGAACAGAAGTTCGAAAGGGGAGAACCCGGTGGACTCTTGGGGTACTTCCCTATAGGCGAACATTAAGTGGGGAAGGAACCTTTCCCAGTCTTTCTGGGTATCCATGAACGTCCGGATCATCTGTTTGAGAGTGCCGTTAAAACGTTCACAGAGCCCGTTGGACTGGGGGTGGTATGCGGAGTTCAAAATTTGTTGTACCCCACATAGCTTCCAGAGCTGGTGCATCACTTCAGCGGTAAACTGAGTGCCCCTATCCGAAATGATCTCCCGGGGAAATCCCACGCGGGAGAAGATTCGCATCAGGGCATCAGCTACCGTTTCCGCGTGCACATTGGTCAAGGATATGGCCTCAGGGTATCGGGTGGCGTAGTCTACTACGGTCAGAACGTACCTCTTGCCAGAGGGGCTAGGTTTAGCTAAGGGCCCTATTATATCGACCGCGACCCTGCTAAAGGGTTCTTCAATTATGGGCAAGGACCGTAGTCGGGCCTTGTATCAGTCACCTCTCTTCCCTACCCTTTGGCCGGTATCACAGGTCTGGCAATACCGCCGTACATCCTGGGAAATACCTGGCCAAAAGAAATTCTGGGTCAGCCTGTGTTTAGTCCGGCTAATCCCCAAGTGCCTGGACAGGGGTATGTCATGCGCGATGCGCAGCAGTTCCAATCTATACTTTCGGGGGACAATTAATTATTTGATGGGTATGGGGATCGCTCCGGCTATCACTTTCTCGGCTTGGCGGTATAGGAGTCCCTTATCCCAGGTGTACCTTTCTCCCTCGAACCCTGCCTGATTTTTGTCTATCCGGTCCTTGTACAGTTTTAAGGAAGGATCTAGGGCCACTTCTGACCCAAATTCTAAGGGGGACGCCCAGGGGGTGACATTAGGCATGGGGGGTACATTTCTTACCTGAGCCTCAGAGTGGTTAGGTGGTGCTGTGGTGCGAGCCTGTTGTCGGGTTACAACCGGATAAGCCTCTCGTATAGTAGATTGGGGAACAAAAGCTGAAGTCAGCTCCCCCAGGTCGTTGCCCAAAATAACATCCGCGGGTAAATCCTGCATTAGGCCCACCTCCACATTTCCATTCCCCGCTCCCCAATTCAGGTGTATTTTGGCAGTGGGGATCTTGTCGATCGCTCCCCCTGCTACACGTACTGCCACACACTCCCCTGTGAGGTGGCTTTTAGGTACCAGGTGGTTGCGGACCAGCGTTATAGTGGCTCCAGAGTCTCGCAACCCCTGCACCTTCCTTCCCTCCATCTGTACCTCTTGCCTGCGCCCTTGTCGGTTGTCAGAGGCGGCTTGGATCGGGTTCACCTCATGCAACGTACCCAGAGGTTCCTCGGGTACTTGGTAGGGCTCTGCTTGGGCACAGTGCACCGCTGCTCGTTGGTTGGGTGCCGGGGAATTCCAGCTGGGACGTGGTCGGTTGCGGGGGCAATCCCGCTGCATATGTCCCTGTTGGTTGCAGGTGAGGCATCGTATCGGGGGTAGAGCTGGATACCTGGGGGTGTAGATGTTATTATTTACCCCCAGGCGTGCTGGTACCGCTGCGGGTACGGCTGGTACTGGTGTGGTAGGCCCATATGTGGTTTTTGTTTAGGGCCGCTGTTCCCTTCTGACGTCCTGGAACTCGTCTGCCAGCTGGGCTGCCTCTTGTAGGGTGCGTGGCTTCCGATCTTGCACCCAAACTTGTAACTGTGGGGATAGCCCCCAAAATAACTGTTCTATTACCATACGTTGGAACAGTTCTTCTAGGGTGGTGACTTGGGTGGCTTCCAACCAACCCTTTGCTGCCCGTTGTAAGCAGTGTGCCCATTCCGTGTGAGTGTCCCTGGGGAGTTTTTTAAGGTCTCGGAATTTTAGCCGGTAGGCCTCTGAGGTAATTGCATACCTGGCTAGAATGGCCTGCTTTACCTTGGCATAGTTTGTGCTGTCCTCGTCTGGTACGGCACGATATGCCTCTGCAGCGCGACCAGATAGTTTCCCTGCCAGTAGGGGTACCTGATCCTCCGCACTAATATTGTGCAAATGGTATAGCCTTTCAAAATCCTGCAGGTAGTCGTCTACCTCACCATCTGCTTCTGAGTAGCTTTTGAAAGCTTGGTAGGGGATTTTTGCTTTCCCTGGCAGGATGTGAACAGGCGATGTGGCTCCCGTTTGGGGTGTCATCTGCGACCTTCTAAGCATGATGTATTCTTGCACATCGTTATAAATCCTGTCAGCCATCTGGTCAGCTAGGGCTGGTGGGAATAACGCCATCCTGTTCTTGTACTCTTTAGCAAATTCGGTTTGCTCTTCCTCCCTTGGAGCTGCTGCAGCAGCTGCGGTTCTGTCCCCTTCCATTAGCTCTGCAATTAATGTAGCCTTTGTCTTGCTGCTGGCTGTTGCTCCTCTTTCAGAGTACTTCTCTTTAAGAGCGTGTAATCCGTGTTCATTTAACGTCCGTTCGTGAGTTTCCCCGTGTTCCCGGGTTCCGGTTTCCACCGAATGAATAAACTCACGAATTGTTGCTTTCTTTTCTCTGTTCGTTAGGATTCTGCCGAACGCTGCTTTGCTGGGTAGTTGAAATCCCGTCGCTTGCCACCAATTGTAGCGGAGAGGCAGTATAATACACAAGATCTCCGCTGGTAGACAGGAACACAGGCAATAATCAGCATAGGCAGGTACAGCATACAATATTCCAGGTAGCGTAATAAGAATCCTTCCCTCCCAAGAACTAGACGAAACATAGGCTGGGAGTCAACTGAGTGCTTTATTCACAGGTCACAGTATTTATGCAATTCCCCATGCAAGGGGTTTCCCTACTGACATTGCAGTGGTTGTACAGTAGGGGACTACATGGGGAACTTAGCAACCTGGACATTTCTCCCATAACACACTGCTGCACGAGAGGGACACCCCCACCAGAATATACAGTTAAGTGGATTATCCCCTCATGCAGCAGAACCAATATTTCACACAAAAATCCATAACTCATACAATATTCGTCTGATTTAAACGAATGGACGTTCGGTAGATAGCTGGGGTCTGAGCGCACGTTTCGTGAAAGTGCCGCTCAGATCCCAGCTTTAATAACCGAACGCCGTACGAAATACACATTATTTCTAAGTTACCTCCAAACTACCGAATGACTCTATAGAACCACATTAACGAAGGACCTTGGGCTCCCGAACGGCTTGGAAGTCCAGCAGTATTCATGCCGTCGAGTAGCCGATTTTAGTTCCAGGCGCTCGACGACCAAAAACCGCTGGGCTTAACAAAGGATCCAAGATGGCCGACCGCCACGTGGTCGGTAGCCGAACGACGGCCACCCTGAATCCTCTTAATTGCCTGATTGCAACAATGTTGTAATCCTTAATGGGTGCCACACGACCTCCTGTGTGTGGTCTCCATTCGGTAGTTTGGTCGTTTCACGAATGGTGTTGAAATTCACCGTTCGTGAAACGATTACATGAATGCTGGCGGTTTTCGTATGCCGGCAGCATATGAACGCTAGGATTTCCTTGAACCATGTTACACAGAATACATACGCTTGGTTCTTAAAGGTGTATACACGTATGCATAACATTATATATACATAAAATACAATGCACAGTGGCTGGATTTGCTACATAACCCCTTATACGGAAAGACAGGCCTTCCTGAAGAAAACAAGTCAAAATCCACGCTGGAAACTTCTAAGAGAGATTGTTTAGTTTCATCAGGCAGTCTAGGCTGTCTGTCTGTTCCAATATGTCAGAATATTTCTCTGAAGAGTTCGCATTCTGGCCTTTGCCCAATTTACTGCTGAAATTGAAGCTGTGAAAAGGCCCAGCAAACTCATTGCTTCCCTGATGGAACAGACCCTTCTTTCTTTGGGTTTCTGTATGTTCTGATAGATTTTCCTTCTGGCAGAAAAATCTTCATACTAACTGAGTCTATGATCAGACCTGGAAATGTAATCATCTGTGTAGGAACCAATTCTGATTTTTTGTAGTTTACAAGCCAACAGTGGTCAGGGCCGGCCTTAAAGTGCCCTGTGTAGTGGTGGGTGGGGGAGCAGGGGGCACAGTGGGGGAGCAGGAGTAGTGTAGTGGTAGGTAGGAGAGCAGGGGCACAGTGGGTAACTGGGGGAGCAGGGGGCACAGTGGGCACCTGGGGAAGCAGGGGGCACAGTGGGCACCTGGGGGAAGTGTAGTGGAAGGTAGGAGAGCAGGGGCACAGTGGGTAACTGTGGGAGCAGAGGTACAGTGGGTAGGTGGGGGAGCAAGGGGCACAGTTAGGCTAGGTGGGGGAGCAGGGGGCACAGTGGGTAGGTGGGAGAGCAGAGGGAGCAAGGGGCACAGTTAGGATAGGTGGGGGAGCAGGGGGAACAGTTAGGCTAGGTGGGGGAGCAGGGGGCACAGTTAGGCTAGGTGGGGGAGCAGGGGGCACAGTTAGGCTAGGTGGGGGAGCAGGGGGCACAGTTAGGCTTAGTAGGGGAGCAGGGGCACAGTTCGGCTAAGTAGGGGAGAAGGGGGCACAGTGGGTAGCTGGGGGAGCAGGGGCACAGTGGGTAGCTGAGGGAGCACAGTTAGGCTAGGTGAGGGAGCAGGGGGCACAATCAGGGGAACAGTTAGGCCAAGTGAGGGAGCAGGTGGCACAGTAGGTAGCTGAGGGAGCAGGGGCACAGTGGGTAGCTGAGGGAGCAGGGGGCACAGTTAGGCTAGGTGAGGGAGCAGGGGGCACAATCAGGGGCGTATTAGCCGCGAGGCAAACAAGGCATTTGCCTTGGGCGGCATTTTCCAGGGGGCGGCAAAAAAAGCCGCCCCCAAACGCCCAGGGCAAATGTCTTGTTAGCCTTGCGGCTAACAGACATGCCGGTCGGGCTGGCTGTTAGGCGCGGGCGGCACTGGCAAGGGAGCACTTTCCCCTGAGCTCTCTGCTCAGCTCCCTCGCGCGCCGCCCGCAGAGTGAGGCTGGGAGACGGAATATGACGTCATATTCTGGCTCCGCCTCCCAGCCTCACTCTGCAGGCGGTGCGCGAGGGAGCTGAGCAGAGAGCTCAGGGGAAAGTGCTCCCTCGCCAGTGCCGCCCGCGCCTAACAGCCAGCCCAGCAGCCGACCGACAGCCCCAGGAAGAGGGAGAACCCCCCCCCCCAGCATTCCTAAAGGTAAGGAGGCTGGGGGGGGTGTTAAATAAATAAAATAAAAAAAGTGAGTGTTAATGTGAGTGAGTGTGTGTGTCTGTCTGTTAGTCTGTCTCTTAGTGTGTGTGTCTGTCTGTTAGTCTGTCTCTTAGTGTGTGTGTCTGTCTGTTAGTCTGTCTTAGTGTTAGTGTGCGTCTCTTAGTGTCTGTATGTTAGTGTTAGTGTGCGTCTCTTAGTGTCTGTATGTTAGTGTGCGTCTCTTAGTGTCTGTATGTTAGTGTTTGTCTCTTAGTGTGCGCCTGTTAGTGTGTGTCTCTTAGTGTGCGCCTGTTAGTGTCTGTCTCTTAGTGTGCGCCTGTTAGTGTCTGTCTCTTAGTGTCTGTCTGTTAGTGTGTCTCTTAGTGTGTGTCTCTTAGTGTGTGTGTCTGTCTGCAAGTGTGTGTGTCTGTCTGCAAGTGTGTGTGTCTGTCTGTAAGTGTGTGTGTCTGTCTGTAAGTGTGTGTGTCTGTCTGTAAGTGTGTGTGTATGTCTGTCTGTAAGTGTGTGCCTGTCTGTCTGTAAGTGTGTGCCTGTCTGTCTGTAAGTGTGTGCCTGTCTGTTAGTGTGTGTCTGTTAGTGAGTGTGAGTGTGTTTGCCTGTTAGTGAATGAGTGTCTGTTAGAGAGTATGTGTGTGTGTGTATTTAGAATGTGGGGCAGGGTGGAAGGGTTTGGTGGGGTTGGCGCGTGGAAGGGTTGGGTGGGGATGGGGGGGCGCCTGAGTTTTGTCCTGCCTAGGGTAGCACAAAACCAGGATACACCACTGGGCACAATGGGTAGCTGGGGGAGCAGGAGCACAGTTAGGCTAGGTGGAGGAGCAGGGGCACAGTGGGTAGCTGGGGGAACAGGGGCACAGTTAGGCTAGGTGGGGAGCAGGGGGCACAGTACCCACTGTGGGAGCTGAGGGAGCAGGGGCACAGTGGGTAGCTGAGGGAGCAGGGGGCACAGTGGGTAGCTGAGGGAGCAGGGGGCACAGTTAGGCTAGGTGGGGGGCAGGGGCATAGTCGGTAGCTGAGGGAGCGGGGGCACAGTTAGGCTAGGTGGGGGAGCCGGGGGCACAGTGGGTAGCTGAGGGAGTAGAGGCACAGTTATTCTAGGTGGAGGGAGCAGGGGGCACAATTAGGCTAAGTGTGGTAGCAGGGGCACAGTTAGGCTAGGTGGGGGAGCAGAGGGCACAGTGGGTAGCTGGGGCACAGTTAGGCTAGGTGGGGAGCAGAGGGTGTGACGAAACCAATCTCGCCACATTGTATTGGAGGAGCCTGGTTGCCCGCCTGCTACCTCTGGACTATGGACCGGCAGCTAAAGGGTTAATTTTACTGTGCAGAATGATTTATTTCTCCCTTTCTGCACAGCAGTTCGGTAGATTTCATCTACCGAACAAACAGCCGTTCACCAACCTCCCCAGAGCCGTGGGAAGCCGGCCGGCGTTGTTAATTGGCCACCCAGAAGCTGGAGTGTGCCCTCCATTTACCTCCCTGAAGCTGCGGTTAATTGCCTGTTAACTGTGTGGCCGCTGTTACACATAGCGGCCGCTAGGTGGCGCTGTTCTGGAGCTCCCCGGGCAGCCAACACTTTTCTGCCCGGCTTTCATGCACCAAAATCGGACACTTTTACGTGCAGGCACCGCTGAACCTCCAGCCCCTGGTTCTAATTCGAATGGATTTGGTGAATGCAGGGAAATTCGGTAGTTTATGTTTTATGTGAACTGTAGTAACCCAGATAGCCTGCCATGGAGCCTGTTCGTATAATTAAAGACTTTAGCTCCATGGCAATTAAAATGTATTTGTGTGGTCTGAGTGCCATTCACCTAATAATGTGCACCCAGACCTGAGCTATCTGGGGATATGTTACATGTCTGTGTTTTATGTATAAAATGTGTCTGTATGTATTTTAAAGTGATAGTCTGTTTCTGTGTCACCATGTGCATAATGGAGTCTGGCCTTTGTCTTAGGAGATAATTGAATTACTTCATTAATTATCTCCAGGGCAGGGAGGAGGAAACCAGGATGCATTGTGGGAAAGTATTGTGGCTGTGTGTACGAAAATGATACATGTCTGTCTGCTGTTTCAGTCTTCCATCTGGTCCCCTAGGGGAGTGTCCACCAGGTGGGAGACCTGCATAAATACAGGGGCAGGTAGCCCTGAATAAACAGACCACTGCTTGACCCTCAACACGGAGCCTTGTCTCGTTCTTGGGGGGATTCACTGTATGCTGTTGGAGATTGATTGCTAAGGAGTGTAAGCTGATGTCTGCTTTTCCTATTCATCTGCTAGCAGCTATTTGTGAGGTTCCAGCTGGAGTGCTACCTTATTCACCTATATCCAGTTCGTGAGTTTTGGTGCTTTCACAGTAGCTGTGCCTTTTTGGGAAAAGGGGATTATCGCCTAAACGGATTTTTCCCCTTTTATGCTGAAACGGTCCGTAACAGAGGGCACAGTGGGTATCGGGGGAGCAGGGGGCACAGTGGGTAGCTGGGGGAGCAGGAGCACAGTTAAGCTAGGTGGAGGAGCAGGGGCACAGTGGGTAGCTGGGGGAACAGGGGCACAGTTAGGCTAGGTGGGGAGCAGGGGGCACAGTACCCACTGTGGGAGCTGAGGGAGCAGGGGCACAGTGGGTAGCTGAGGGAGCAGGGGGCACAGTTAGGCTAGGTGGGGGAGCAGGGGCATAGTCGGTAGCTGAGGGAGCAGGGGGCACAGTTAGGCTAGGTGGGGGAGCAGGGGGCACAGTGGGTAGCTGAGGGAGTAGAGGCACAGTTATTCTAGGTGGAGGGAGCAGGGGGCACAATTAGGCTAAGTGTGGTAGCAGGGGCACAGTTAGGCTAGGTGGGGGAGCAGAGGGCACAGTGGGTAGCTGGGGCACAGTTAGGCTAGGTGGGGGAGCAGAGGGCACAGTGGGTATCGGGGGAGCAGGGGCACAGTTAGTCTAGGTGGGGAGAGCAGGGGTGCAGTTGGAAGCTGAGGGAGCAGGGGGCACAGTGCTCACTGTGGGAGCTGAGGGAGCAGGGGCACAGTGGGTAGCTGAGGGAGCAGGGGGCACAGTGGGTAGCTGAGGGAGCAGGGGGCACAGTTAGGCTAGGTGGGGGAGCAGGGGCATAGTCGGTAGCTGAGGGAGCAGGGGGCACAGTTAGGCTAGGTGGGGGAGCAGGGGGCACAGTGGGTAGCTGAGGGAGTAGAGGCACAGTTATTCTAGGTGGAGGGAGCTGGGGGCACAATTAGGCTAAGTGTGGTAGCAGGGGCACAGTTAGGCTAGGTGGGGGGGCAGAGGGCACAGTGGGTAGCTGGGGCACAGTTAGGCTAGGTGGGGGAGCAGAGGGCACAGTGGGTATCGGGGGAGCAGGGGGCACAGTGGGTAGCTGGGGGAGCAGGAGCACAGTTAGGCTAGGTGGAGGAGCAGGGGCACAGTGGTTAGCTGGGGGAACAGGGGCACAGTTAGGCTAGGTGGGGAGCAGGGGGCACAGTACCCACTGTGGGAGCTGAGGGAGCAGGAGCACAGTGGGTAGCTGAGGGAGCAGGGGGCACAGTGGGTAGCTGAGGGAGCAGGGGGCACAGTTAGGCTAGGTGGGGGAGCAGGGGCATAGTCGGTAGCTGAGGGAGCAGGGGGCACAGTTAGGCTAGGTGGGGGAGCAGGGGGCACAGTGGGTAGCTGAGGGAGTAGAGGCACAGTTATTCTAGGTGGAGGGAGCAGGGGGCACAATTAGGCTAAGTGTGGTAGCAGGGGCACAGTTAGGCTAGGTGGGGGAGCAGAGGGCACAGTGGATAGCTGGGGCACAGTTAGGCTAAGTGGGGGAGCAGAGGGCACAGTGGGTATCGGGGGAGCAGGGGCACAGTTAGTCTAGGTGGGGAGAGCAGGGGCGCAGTTGGAAGCTGAGGGAGCAGGGGGCACAGTGGGTAGCTGGGGGAGCAGGGGCACAGTTAGGCTAGGTGGGGGAGCAGGAACTCCTTCCTGCTTCCCCTAACTTACCAGGCAGAGGGTTCGCCTGCCTGTAGCTCTGCCCCGCTTAACTTCACTTAATTTGCCCTCACTGATAGACCCGAGTGGGGACTATCAGTGAGGGCAAAGGGGGCAGAATTAAGAGGCAGGGGGCGGAGTGCAGCCACGCTACACAGCACAGCTCGCACACCCCTAAAGCCGGCCCTGACCGTGGCTTATTTACGATTCCAAAGCTACACTCAAGTCCTGATACAGCTGAACTTCTAAGACAAAAAAACAAATAAGGTAAGTAAACCACTACCACTTAGTGCCTACAGAGATGGCACTACCGGTATAAGTAAACTTACCCAGTACCTAATGGAGGCTCCAAGGGCCTAACCCCAAATTGTATGTAGAAAAAAAGATGAAACATACAGAGAGAAGCAGCTGCAGAGAGCAGGTGTATCTAACTGTATGAATCTGGAACAAAATAAAGTAGTCTCACAAAAAATATAAATAAATAAAGTTGTAATTATAAGATAGTATGTGAATCTCCTTGTGATAATTCAGCTAAAAAATAGATAGACTAATTATATCCTGTATCCCTAGTATGTAATATGAGTATATTTAAACCAAATAAAACATCAAGAAATTAGCTTTAATAGATTCTGCTCTGTGTTCTCTCAAATATAACTCAAACTAACAAGAGAGAGGATAAAGAGGTATAATACAAAGAGTTACCACTAAGAAGATCCTCTAAACAACAAATATATATATATATAGGATACCTAAGAAGGGAGATCCCAAATCCAGGTATATAATATGGACTAATGTAACAGTATCCAAGATGTAGAGAGGATATAGATATCATGGAGCTTAGGATGCCCACGGCATATCTATTGAACAGAGCAAAAGAAGTAAAGATAGATATGTATGAGGGAAATAGCAGAAAGTTGCTTCACAGACTGTGTAGCAGTCAAAAAATTGCAACAAAGTATACAGTATCCCTACTTACATGTACTTCACAGGCTCAAATAGTGGTCAAAACAAGAGATGTATAAATAAGCCCATCTATTCAGACATACAATAAGTGCCTACAAATCATTACAGTGCCATATAGTTACAAATGTGGGCAAACCAGTAATGTCCGTAAAAACGGACAGTGACAACGCCTGACGCGCGTTTCAGTGCTCTTACTAGCACCTTCGTCAGAGGCAAATCCGAAACTGCTCGGTGTGAGCTTAAAATACCCCATTCAAAGGGTCTCTTGTCCAATAGGAGTCCTCCATATGACAGGGGGCGGGGCCAAACATTTCCCACGCTGAAACAGGCTAATTGGCTCCATCGGAGGAGGTGGGACGGTCATATATTTTCTATTTGCATAAGCTCCTCCCACTTTCCTCCGTAGGTGGAAAAACTGCCTTCCAGCATATTGGATGTTAGGAGGAAGCTAGAGAGACGAAATTACACAGATCTGAACGAGCAATAAATGTATTATAGGTCTATCAAGATGGGTATAATCCAGTGTATACATATATATGTAATCAACATAAATTCATGACAGCTCTTAAGCAGGGGTCAAGTCCTGGGGGAAAAAGTGTGGGAGCACCCCCCTAACCTAAATTTACCACCCCTTCCTGGCAAGGGCGCACCGCTTCCTGATTAAGAACCCACCCCTTCCTCTTAAGACTCCACCTTTTCCGGCTCCTTTTAAAGAAATATTATAGTGCCAGGAAAACAAAGCTGTTTTCCTGGCACTATAATTCCCTATAGTGCCCCCGTCCCCCACTCAACACTGAAGGGGTTAAAATCCTATGGGTAATTAGCAGATGCTGGATGTCTTCATGCACAGGGTGGGGACGTCCAGCATCAGTTAGGCGACTTTTGGTCACCTAACCACCCGAAAGTCCCTCTAGTGGCTGTCTGGTAGACAGCCAGTAGAGGTGGAGTTACCCCTCAAGGTAATTATTGCAGTTTCTGAGAAACCGCAATAATTACACTTGCAGGTTTAAGGGGACTGGGACACTGCACCCAGACCACTTCAATGAGCTGAAGTTGTCTGGGTGCCTATAGTGTCCCTTTAAGCACACTCTCTGACAGACACCCACACTGGCAGATACACACTGACAGTAACACACACACTCAATGACAAACACACAGACGTCACTGATTTGACACGCACACATTCACTGACACACACTAATTCATTGACAGACACACACAAACACACTGACAGACACACACTAATAGTCACACACACACTAAATGACAGACTCTCACTGATTTGACAGACACTTACAAACATACACTAAGAGAAGCACATACACGCAAACATACACTAAGAGAAGCACATACACGCAAACATACACTAACAGAAGCACACACGTGCATACACTAACAGAAGCACATACACTCATACGCACACACACGCATACACTAACAGAAGCACATACACGCAAACATACACATGCATACACTAACAGAAGCACATACACTCATACACACACGTACATACGCTAACAGACGTAAGTACACTCATACACACACACTGACAAACATACACTAACAGACATAAACTAACAGACATACACACACATACACTAACAGACACACACACACATACACTAACAGACACACACACACATACACTAACAGACATACACACACATACATACTAACAGACATACACACACATACATACTAACAGACATACACTAACAGACATAAACACATACACTAACAGACACACACAGACATACACACACACACACACAGACATAAACACTAACAGACACACACACTAACAGACATAAACACATACACTAACAGACACACACAGACATAAACACATACACTAACAGACACACACTAACAGACACACACAGACATACATATATACAAATAATTAATATTATTAATATTGCCCACCCACCCTCCCTACCTTTTAGGAAACCTGTCAAGGGGGCCACCTGATTGCTCCTCTCTCCCGGTCACACACGGCGAGGGAGCTGTGTCCTCTCTGCTCCCTCTCGCCGCGTGGGTTGTCTGCTGATACAGGGAGCCGGAATATGACGTCATATTCCGGCTCCCTGCATCAGAAAACGGCACGCGGCGAGTGGGAGCAGAGAGGACACAGCTCCCTCGCCATGTGTGACCGGGAGAGAGCCGCCCGCCGGGGGGGAGAGAGGAGCAATCAGGTGGCCCCCCCCATGACAGGGGGAATACAGGGCATTGGGGGCAGCATTTTTTGCCGCCCCCTGAGTGCCTGCAGGGGGAACGGCGTTCCTGCTGTGAAAAAAGTGCAGGAACGCCGTTCCCATGCGTTCCTGCAGGACTCGAGCCCTGCTCTTAAGGTTCTATAGATGCATATCAATCTAGTGAATCCACAAGACTAGGTACATTTGTCTATAGATAATGATTATATATCCATGTATGGTAACTAGGTATATATCATATACCTTAGTATGTTATACAGTGCTGAATCTAAATACAGGTGTTTTGATATGGAGTCAAAAAGTACATATCATATCACCATAGAGTTGAGTGATATGAAGTTAATAATGCATATCAAATCCCCATATAGCTAAATGAATAGTATAGATATGTATATCAATGTTCATACGGGTCTAAAAGGTATCATACAGACAAACACATCTGTAAAAGTTGATTATATACTCTTTCATTCTGACAACTCATATATAGAATAGTATATATAAACATACATATATACAAAGGACCACAAGTACTTGATTATTGAAATACATTGATCAATAGATAGTGGCTATATGTCAACACTTTGTCCTAACCGTGGAACTTAATAGACCATACCTGCATAGGGATTTATTGCAATGCTCAAAATCCAAGTACAGAGGCTCAAATAACCAATTAATGATTAGATGTCAAATAGAGTCCCTATAGTTTAAAGAGGGTATTGTGCTCTAAATGTTACCAATGAGCAGGATCAAACAAAAGCATAAAAGAAGAAATCTATTAAAAATAAGAGAAAACATAAATTAAAGAAAATATCAGTAATGTGAGAAGCCACTATTACGTACACAGTAGTGGATCATGTAGTATAATAAGTATTTTTAGTCGATATTGTTAGTCAGAGATAAAGGGTGTGAATGAAAACCCTTCATTAAGGCCCATAGGGGAAAGAGTTTTTAGTCTATATATCCAAATGCTCTCTCTTTGTAGGAGTTTTTTTTTTTTTATCAAGATCTCCTCCCCGTGGGCCAAGTGTAACTGTCTCAATTCCACAGAAACGTGTTTTCTGCGGATCCTCCATGGTGGAGTTTTAGGTGTTTTGAAATAGGAGTATCAATTAGTCTCCTAGGGTTAACAGATGTAATATGTTCTCGGATCCTCTGTTTAAATGCACGAATCGTCTTTCCCACGTACATTTTTTTTTTTGCATGAGCAGGTTAATAGATACACTAGACTGTGGTTTGACAATTAAAGAATGTCTTGATGTCAAACTCGTGTGTATTCGAAGAGTCCAAAATCTTCTTAGATGGACGTAAAATGAATTTGCATGATTTACATCTTCCACATTGGTATGTTCCAAATACTGATGATTTTAACCAAGTGGGCTTGGTAGATAGAGTGCTTAAATGGCTTGGAACGAGTATATCTTTGATGTTTCTACCACGTCTGGCTGTCACTGATGCATATGGAGTAATGACTTTCTGTAGATGGTGATCTTGTCTGCTAGTGAGTGTCAGTGTGTGTCTGCTAGTGAGTGTCAGTGAGTGTGTCTGCTAGTGTCTGTCAGTGAGTGTGTGTCTGCTAGTGAGTGTCAGTGAGTGTGTCTGCTAGTGAGTGTCAGTGAGTGTGTGTCTGCTAGTGTCTGTCAGTGAGTGTGTGTCTGCTAGTGAGTGTCAGTGAGTGTGTCTGCTAGTGTCTGTCAGTGAGTGTGTGTCTGCTAGTGAGTGTCAGTGAGTGTGTCTGCTAGTGTCAGTGAGTGTGTCTGCTAGTGTCAGTGAGTGTGTCTGCTAGTGTCAGTGAGTGTGTCTGCTAGTGTCAGTGAGTGTGTCTGCTAGTGTCAGTGAGTGTGTCTGCTAGTGTCAGTGAGTGTGTCTGCTAGTGTCAGTGAGTGTGTCTGCTAGTGTCAGTGAGTGTGTCTGCTAGTGTCAGTGAGTGTGTCTGCTAGTGTCAGTGAGTGTGTCTGCTAGTGTCAGTGAGTGTGTCTGCTAGTGTCAGTGAGTGTGTCTGAGTGTCTGCTGGTGAGTGTCAGTGTGTGTCTGCTAGTGAGTGTCAGTGATTGTGTCTGCTAGTGAGTGTCAGTAAGTGTGTTACTGTGTGTCTCTTACTGAGTGTGTTTGTGTGTGTATTAGTGAGTCTGTTTGATGTCTGTTAGTGTGTGTTTGTCAGTGAGAGTGTATGTTTTGTAAGTGAGTGTGTATGTATGTCTGTCGCTGAGCGTGTCTGTCAGTAAATGTGTGTGTCTGTTAGCTGGTGTGTATGCATCTGTTCGTGAGAGTGTGTGTGTGTCTTCAGCACTTACCTTTCTCTAGCGATGGACTCCCTTGGTGCTGGGGATCCCTCCGCCTCTCAGCTCCGAATGCTCTTGCCGCGCACGCATTCAAACCGCCCATAGGAAAGCATTACTCAATGCTTTCCTATGGACGTTCAGTGTTTTAGAATAGCGGAAGCTCCTCTAGCGGCTGTCAGTGAGACATCCACTAGAGGCTGGATTAACCCTCGGTGAAACATAGCAGTTTCTCTGAAACTGCTATGTTTTCAGCTGCAGGGTTAAAACTAGAGGGACCTGACACCCAGACCACTTCATTGAGCTGATGTGATCTGGGTGTCTGTAGTGGTCCTTTAATTGTGTGTGCATCTGCATGCACTGGCATACATACCGCGGTCGCAGGGGTCACAGCCCTGCAACCAGGTGCCCGCCGCCATGAGTTGTGGCCCCGGCCCGCGCAGTGTAAGCGCGAGGGGGGGCACGGATCAATTTGCGCACTGGGGCCCCATGGGTCATGTGTACGCCACTGCACCTACCCTGGTGTCTGCCGCAGGCTGTGTGGAGGGGGCGAGGATATGAATGACATCATATCCCTGTGTACCACACAGCGCGGCAGGCGCCCTGTGATGGGGCTGGGCTGCAGGACAGGACTCCAAGGAGCCAGACAGCATGCATCCAGGGGACAAGATTGAACTGATGTAAGTATGTAATTGTGTATGTGTATGTATGTAGGTCTCTGTATGCATGTATGTGTCTGTATGCCTGTATGTCTCTGTATGTACAAATGTATGTGTCTGTATGCCTGTATGTCTTTGTACGTATGTGTCTGTATGCCTGTATGTCTTTGTACGTATGTGTCTGTATGCCTGTATGTCTCTGTATACCTGTATATGTATGTGTCTGTATGACGGTATGTCTCTGTATGCGTGTATGTCTTTGTATGCCTGTATGTATGTATGTATGTATGCGTCTGTATGCCTGGATGTCTCTGTATGTATATTTCTGTATGTCTATGTATGTATGTGTCTGTATGACGGTATGCCTCTGTATGTATGTCTATATGCCTGCATGTATGTCTCTGTCTGTGTCTGTATGTCTCTGTATGATTATTTCTGTGTTTGTATGAACCTTATTTTAAACGAGGGTGGGGGGCACCAAAATGCATCTTCGCCTGTGTAACTAAAAATCCTAGCACCGGTCCTGGCTTGATGCCTTTCTCAAGGGGATCTTTGTCAGTGTACATAAGGTAATAATGGTGTATTTAACCCATTAGGGACTGAGGAAATTGTACAATTTCTGATCAAAATGACCCCTGGAATTTGAGGTATTTATTTGTTCAACCAAAAGTGTACCTCTTTCATATTAAGTGCACCCAAACAGATTATATATCATTTTGTTCAAGAGAAACCAGGCTTTTTTACAAATATTTCTATTTGAAACATAACTGAACACTTATTTGTATTCCTTACACAGTATATAATCCCTTTAAGAGGCTATGGTTTTTTTCTTATAAGCATGTTTATTATATAAAAAAAATTGTGCAGTACCAACTCATGCCATATATTGTTTTATCGCGAATTGCTGGTATCTGCTGTTGTGGCAATATCGGCATGCATGTACCTTCTATGCACAACAAAAATAAAAGAAAGAAAACTATATATATATATATATATATATATTTTTTTTTTCTTTATTCTTTTATTTTTGTTGTAGTTTTGTATATAGTTTATACTCAGTTTGCAAACACTTCTATATTGTATATGTGAATAGGTCATCTGTTAAAATGGTGGTATTGCACTTATGATATGCACTTTATTACATTGCTATTTTTTGTATTAAATATTTTTTGTATAATAACATGGGTGTGCTATTTGACTTTTACTGTGTACTTGCTATCCTAAATAGGTAACAGCAATTTCCATTTAGCACCTAAAAAAGTTATCTGCAGTTATCATGAAACCCCTGCAGCTGAACGCTACCTACACTAATTACTTTAATTGCATTTATAGTCACAGCTCTACAACATTTATAGCACAATCACCACTAGAATGAGCTGTAATTGTAAGTTTCTGCCAAACAATATTTAAACTATGTGAGTTTTGCCATCAGAACAAATACAAATCTCTAAAAACAAAGTAATTAGCAATGGTAATTTTTTTGTAAATTTTATTTACATATCTTCAAAATATTTAGATGTTAAAAATATTTTTTTTGTAGGGAACAAAATTGCAAAGAAAGAAAAAAAAAATGGTTGTGTGGAAGACACTTTAAAATCTCAAAGGTTTAAGTGTCACTTGAGAAGTGTATGCTGAATCCTCTCAACATTACCAGAAAATATCTATAGGGATTCGTGTAATCTACTTGTTAAGATGTAAAACCATCTTCAATTTTCCAATACTATAGCCTGCCTAATTGTTTTATACTGAAAGTAAAGTTTTCAGAGGATGAGAAAAAAAAAACAAAAAACATGGAAATAGTTCTCAGTGTATGGTGTAGGCCTCTCCTAAATGAGGATTATGAGCCTATGACTAACCCATATACATCTCATCTTGCTACAGGAAATCCATTTTATTGCGTGGGGGAAAGAGGCAGGGAGTGAGGTGCAAGAATCCTGAAAATGATGACACATAAGCCACATATCCACGCTATAGAAGTCAGGACACAGTTTCTTCTGTTGCACCACTCAACCACAGATGCAATGCATAATTTGCTTTTCTTAATCTCCATCTGTTGACTTGAAATGGTCATCATCCACTGTGGAATAAATATGTCCCTCGTTGCTAAGGAACTCCAATGCTTGTCTGAGGGCAAATAGCAAGAATAAGTAGAATGTTATTTCATGTAATAGGATCTTAATTATTGGCCATATTTTAAAATTAAATCTTTACAATTTTGTTCAACTACCATTCACAAATCTAGCAGGTACATATAAAATAGGCCTTGCGTAGATTAAATCCTAAAAAATATATACATTCAAAGATAAGAACTATATGGCCAGAAGTATAGACAGACACCTGACAGTCTTTATGAGATATTAGACAAGCAATTCCAAACCATGGGCATTAATATAAAGTTGGTACCCTGCTTGCACATATACACAGTTACCACTCTTCTTTAACCCCATAAGGACGTAGGCAGTTGTAGCGCAAATTCCAGGTTTTGTTTTCATCTAAACTTGTACATGTTGTTCAACCATAATTCACCCACACATATCATTTTGTTCAGGAGAAACAGGACTTTAATTTCACATCAAATATTTATATATTAAACATAATTTAATATGAAAAAATATGAAACAAAATGTGAGAAATTAAGAATTTTATTTTTGCATGGCATTTTAACTGTGAATGTCATAATACTGTTAGCCGTTACTGCAATAAAGTACACATTTGTATTCAGCGATGTCTCCAGAGTACAAAAGTACCCCCGTTGTACAGGTTTTATGGTGTTTTGGTAAGTTACAGGGTCAAATATAGCACATTACATTTTTCAGTTTATACACATTGAAATTTGCCAGACTGGACAGGTTGCCTTTGAGACCGTACAGTAGCCCAGGAATGAAAGTTACCCCCATGATAGCATACCATTTGCAAAAGTAGACAACCCAAGGTATTACAAATGGGGTGGATTTTTTGTAGCCACTTGGTCAAAAAACACGAGCCAAAGTTAGCGTTCAAATTTGTTTTCTGCATTTTTCACACACAAACAAATATGAACGCTAATTTTGGCTTGTGTTTGTGACCAAGTGGTCGCAAAAAAAAAAAATGACTGGACCCTTTGCAAATGGTATGCAGGGTAATTCTCATTCTGTGCTACCAATCATTCTCAAAGGCAACATAACTAATCTGGCAAATTTCAATGTGGGGAAAAAGGAAATGCAAGCCTTATATTTGACTAACTTTTCGAAACAGCAAAAAACCTGCACATCAAGCTTGTCAAACTTGCGTCCCACAATGAATATATTTGCGGCCCACCTGCCCCCGGGACGATATTTCCTGTCTGATTCTGGTCTTCCCTCCCACGTCTGCAAGAGGGCAGAGTGGCTGTGTCTGCAGAACAGGCCAGCCATTCTGCCTCTCCTCTTACTCGCAGTACCAGAGGAAGAGCAGAGCTGGAACTTGAGGACGGCTTATCTTAAGGTAGGGGAAGAGGCGTTTGGGGAACGGGGCCAGTGAATTAAACTGAGGGAGTAGGCACTATATTAATTTGGGAGAGGGAGGTATTAGAGGGAGGGGTTGCTGTATTAATTTGGGGGAAGGAGTGGGCCTGTGTATTAGAGTGGTGGAGGGGGGCAATGTGTTAAATTAGGAGGAGGGCAGTGTATTAGAATGGTAATTGGGAGAGACAGAAGTGTATTAGATTAAGGGGCAGTGAATTAGAATGGGGGAAGGGGGCAGTGTATTAGCTTGGGTCTGCATGGAGGCGCTGAACGCTCTCCTTGGAGATGCTGATTGGCCGCGCAACTGTTTGCCACACATTCACAATAGCTTCCCAATGCTTTCCTATGGGAAAGCATTGGATTTGGCCAAGATCATAAAGTTTAATGATCTCCGCCAAAGTGAAGAACACACTCGTGTTATTTGTTTTATTAGAGCTGTGAAACTGCATATATTCACCATTTTAGTCCCATTACCAAACTGCTCTGAATATGTCATGGCAGTTGGACTGAAACATTGGTTACATGCAAATACATGTGTCCTTAGAATAAATTTGCTCTTTTGTTTACTGTGAAGCCCTACGAGTGTAAGGACGTCAAATGTCAGGCAACATTTTTATACTGTACTTTTCAAAATTTTCTATGAAAACTGAAGTTTTTGCATTTTTGTGGCTCACAAACTTAAACCTGGTTTATTTGGCCCGTGTTAGCCTTTGACATGCTTGCTGTACATGGTGGGTACTGTTATACTCCGGAGACTTCGCTGAACACAAACAGTGTTTCAAAACCGTAAAACGTATCACAACAATTACATTGTCAGTGAAAGTGCCCCGTTTATGTGTGAAAAATGCAACACTTTTGTTTCGTTATTGTTGTGATAAGTTTTACGGTTTTGAAACACTAATATTTGTGTTTAGAGATCTATATACACATTTGACTTGTATATATGTATTATCAGAATACAGTTCAAACGAATTTAAACAGGAATACAATTTTTTTTGTTTCTCAATTGATTTATTTTTAATATATAATTAGAATATATATATATATATATATATATATATATATTCTAATTATATATTAAAAATAAATCAATTGAGAAACAAAAAAAATTGTATATATATGTGTATATATGTGTGTATATATATATATATATATATATATATATATATAAATAATGCACGTACATATAAAAGTACTTGGATAATACATACATATGATCCAAGTACTTTTTCTTTAATTTATGAACGGTTTTACAATTTTATTTTAACTTAAACCTTTTTTGCAGACACGAGGGTGGACAGCCTGGGAGTTCGGGCAGTCCCCCTGCAGGCACTGCATAAGCCAGCTATTCCAGCCATGTAATCGAGAGGACCCCGCGATCATATTTTATGGATCAGGCAGAGGGGGCTGCCTGAGCTCCCAAGCAGACCCAAGGATCACGACCACCGGCGTGGGATCAGCGGGGACGTTCTATGCCACCCTCTGGCGTTTAGAGCTACCCCAAAAAGGACTGCATAGAACGCCCGCTGTCCTAAAGAGGTTAAAGGTCTACTACAAGATTTTGTATTGTGTGTGAGAATGTGGGCTTATTCAGCCAAAACCGCATTTGTAGCATATATAGGATGCTACAGAATCGGTACCAAGCATCTGTCCATGAATGCTAAATATGTATATGGTCTTCGGGACATCGTCATTACAACTATGCCATGGACAAGTAGTACGTTAGGGGGGTGTAAGCTTTCAAACTAGACACTTTTTATCAATATGGTAAGTACAATGCATTAATAGCTTTAAATTTTGAGCCAACTTAGGGCTCTAATGAATGTGAGTGGGCATACCAGAAAACATTAATATTTATTTTCCCTATATTATAATGTCTACTGTCTGCACAATTGTAGTTCTATTTTTGAGGTATATGTGCTGATAAAAGGAGATTTTATACAGGGATATTATGTGTGGTTGTTGCACGTTGCTTGGCGATTTGCACATTTATATATTTGCACTTTTTTAAAAGTTATTGTTGCACATATGGAATATTGGTCATTGTGTTGATTAATGTATTGCTGTATAAGCTGGGTTATTTGATAAGCATTTTTAAAAGTTTTTTTGCAACTTGTTAAAGTAATTGTTTATCCCATTGAAATTTGAGAGTAGTATTGCATTTCATAAGGGTGTTTACAGTATTTAACTTTATGTTAAGCTTAGGAAATCTCAGTTTGTTTGCATTTTAGAGATTATTTTTACAGTTATAGTTATAGTTATTTTGTAAGTGCCTTAAAATATAACTTGTTTTATTCCTTCTCATAACTTATTTTGCCATTCCTTTTCTGCTCATTTTTACAACAGATACTATATAAATCACCCAAAATAAACTTTGACCCACAAACTCTGTTGCGCATCTATAACCGCCAAAAACAAACTAAATAGTTTCAAAATTTTGTCCTGAGTTTAGAAATACCCAATGTTAACATGTTCTTAGCTTTTTTTTTTGCACGTTATAGGGCTATAAGTACAAGTAGGACATTGCGGTTTCAAAATATATATTATTAAAATGTATTAATAGTGACATTGTAACACTTATCTGTCAGAATTCTCTGAATCACATATACATTTTTTATTTTTTATTTTTTTTTTAAAGTAGACAATCCAGGGTATTCAATATGGGGTATGTCCAGTCTTTTTTAGTAGCCACATTTATATTTGTGTGTTAAAAATGCAGAAAATTAGGAACACTAACTTTGGCCAGTGTTTGTGACTAAGTGGCTACTAAAAAAGACTGAACATACCCCATTTGCAATAACCTGGGTTGTATTTTTTTGCAAATGGTATGCCATCATGGAGGTAATTCTCATTCCTGGGCTACCACACGCTCTCAAAGGCAACATAACCAATCTGGAAAATTACAATGTAAAAAAAAAAACAAAAAAAACTGAAAATCAAGCCTTATATTGACCCTATAACTTTCAAAAACACTATAAAACCAGTAAATTGGAGGTACTGTTATACTCGGGAGACTCGCTGAACACACATATTAGTGTTTCAAAACAGTAAAACGTATCACAACAATATCTGTGAAAGTGCCATATGTGTGAAAAATGCACACACACACACACACAAAAAAATTACATAAATATGCACATAGAAAATTACACACACACACAGTATATATGATAGGATACTATATGGGGGTGTAATCAATCACTCCTTAGCATAGATTGATGTTGTGCTAGCCCAATGAAAACAGGTTGCACGACATGACGTTAGGAGGAGGCGTGACGATTCACGTCATTCGCCATCCTCTCTCTGGATAGGCTGAATACAGGCTTGTCTGTGATGATCAGCTGTGAGTATTCCCCTCATTAGGGGTGTATATTTACCGGCTCTTGAGGCTCATACATGTAATAGCTCCTGACGACTGCGTATATACACGCCGAAACGCGCGTCAAGCGCTTTTCACTTTAACTTATGTTTCCGCTTGATAGCACTTAGTATTTTGTTTTCAGAAGTTAGTGTTTAATAGGCATCTTTTTTGACCGGACGTAGGGAATGGCGTTTCAAGTGTAGTTAGTTCAGTGGGGCACTCCGTATTTTGGGGCTAGATTTATCCACCCTGGCTGACTCTACATTGGCAGGCAGATCTATATAGATAGTAAGGGGGCTCTCTACCAAATATACCCACTATCTATATCAGTACGCTTGTTGGGATTCTCTACCTCTACTACCTAGCGCAATTGAGCTACTTATTTCCGGTCTCTTTTCATGCTCCCTAGACTTTCCAATCATTCTTTCTTTCTGTATAGTCAGAACTACCATTTAGGATCCCCTTGTTTGTTTCAAGGGTCTCCTCTCTTTACATTGTCTTTATTTTGGGTTATCCCCTGTCTAGTAGTTCTGTGATCGGTATCATCTAGGATAGATTTCACACGTTTAGTTGTGACCGTGTGTATTCATTCCTTTTTCTCGTTTCCTACTTACTCATCTGAGCAATGCTCTTTTCATTTTCTCTCCTCTCCCTCATCAAAATATCTTACACCCACTTCTCAACAAAATCACATCCACATTAATCCCACTTTATCCATTCTTTCTCTCCTGCTCCCACCCAATCGCATACTAGACCCCACCAAATAAAGCCCATTCACACCACCTGTCACTATCTCTCCTCCTACTTCTAGCACCTGGTGACGTCTCTCCCAACCCAGGGCCCTTTACCTCGTCTGCTCACACAAAACTAGAAATCATGCAAACGTCATCCAAATACCCTGCAGTTTATCCTCCTCTACCAACATTCAGTGTGTACTCTGGAACACCGTTCCATCTGTAGCAATATTAAAAACAGCCATACACGACCTCTTCATCTCCAATTCCCTCACACTACTAGCATTCACTGAGACCTGGCTTTCCCCTCTGATACCGCTACTCCGGGTTCTTAATGTTTCGGTGGGCTACAAGTCTCCCACACTCCACTGTAAAGGCAGCGGTGTAGGCATCCTTCTCTCACTTCAATGTACCTTTCCAGCCATCCTCCCTGCCCTATCCTTTACTTCCTTTGAAGTTCACACTGTCCACATATTTAAGTCCACTCCTTTAAGAATTGCCATCATCTACCGCCCTCCCAGTCATCCTAGGCTATTCATTGAACACTTTTCTTCCTGGCTACTCCACTTTCTCTCCTCTAGCACTCCTTCCCTCATACTTGGGAACTTTAACATCCCAATCAAAAACCTCAACTGCCCTGATGCCTCCCGTCTGCAACCTCCTCCTTCGGCCTCACACAGTGGTCTACTTCAGCAACTCACAGCAGGAAACACTCTTGACCTGATCTTCACCAATCTCTGTACTACCTCTAATCTCTCCACTGTTCCATTTCCTTTATCTGACCACTATCTGCTGACCTTTGACATCAGCATACCCCCATACCCACATTTCACCACCCTCAACTCTCCAATCTCACAGAAACCTCCACTGTCTTGATCTCCACCATTTCTCCAAACTCCAAATTCCTTTTACCCATCTCAAATCTCACTTGCCTCTTATCTAGACATCATTGCACCCCCTACATTTAAACGCAGCAAGCCTTCCCATTTACAACCATGACACACCAAGCTGATCAGATATCTCAAAAAATGTTCCAGAACTGCTGAACGCTGTTTGAGAAAGTCTGACTCTGCACCTGACTTCCTCCACTATAAGTTTATGCTGCGCTCCTTTTGTCTGCAAAAGTAAATTACTTCAACACCTTCATAAGCAAACTGTCCCGCCAACCAAAATACCTCTTTCACATTTTTAATGCTTACTTCGCCCTGTTGCTCACCCTCCTCCGACCATCCTGTCCGCATCAAACTTTGCAACTCACTTCACCGAGGAGATTTCTATAACCAGGGAAGATATCTCTAACCTCTCTCCCTCCCCTTCCAATACATCACCCAACCACACTCACTCACTCCACTGTTCTTTGCTCATTTGCACCTACTACAACGGAAGAGGTTTCTGCTCTACTTCGGTCCTCCCGCCCCACCACCTGTTCCCTCGTATCTCACTCTCACTAAAATTTCCAATCTCTCCCTTTCCCTTCACACTTTAGGCATGCAATCATAATGCCTATTCTGGAAAAGCCCTACCCCCCATCCAACTATTGCCCTATATCGCTACTGCCATTTGCCTCCAAGATCCATGAGAGAGTTGTGTATGCAAGATTAACAGACTTCCTCGAATTAAACTCTGCTGTACCCGCTTCAGTCTGGATTCCGCGCTCGTCACTGTTGAAATAGCTGTGACCAATTTAATCACTGCTAAATCTCGCAGCCATTACTCTATCCTAATTCTCCTTGATCTTTCTGCTGCCTTTGACACTGTTGATCATCAACAGCTTCTTCTCATTCTCCATAATCTCGGTCTATGAGATACTGCTCTCTCCTGGTGCTCCTCCGACCTCTCCCAGCGCTTTTTCAGTGTTGCTTTCTCTGGCTCTGCCTCTTCTCCCCAACCCCTCTCTGTTGGCATTCCCCAAGGGTCTGTCCTTGGTCCCCTACTGTTCACCATCTATACTGCCTTTCCTGGTAAACTCATCAGCTCCTCTGGCTTTCATTATCATTTATATGCCGATGACACGCAAATCTACCTGTTCTCTCCTGACCTCTCTGCCCATCTTGACTCGTAGCTCCGACTGCCTCTCCACGATTTCCAACTGGATGGCTGCTCACTTCCTTAAATTCAACCTGTCCAAAACAGAACGTCTGGTCTTTCCTCCCTCAAGTGTTGTTACTCCCATGTCGGTCTCCCTCCAAGTCAACGGTGCTACCATCACTTCTACCTCGCAGCCTAGGTGTTCTTTGACTGCGACCTCTCCTTCACCCCTAACGTCCAGTGGATCACCAAATTCTGCCACTTTCACCTCAAAAACATATTTAAACACCAGACGCAGCTAAGGTCCTGGGTCCATGCCGTTATTTCTCGCCTCGACTACTGCAATCCCCTTCTCAGTGGTCTTACGTGTTCCCAGATTGCACTGCTGCAATCTATAATGAATGCGGCGGCGAGGCTCATTAATCCACCCATTGTACAGCGCTACGGAATTGGCTTGTGATATATACATATATAAAATTTAATTCTAAGTGTATTTTGATATAACTATATATTATCAATAGTTAGAATAAAAATTATATATCATTTTTTAATTGACTTATTTATATTTTAGAATATATACACACAATATACAGTTATATATACATGTGTAATTTAATTCTAATTGTATTTATATATTAATATATGTATAGATTATATAAAAATACACACACACACACACAATATATACATACATACATTTATATTTTGATTTAATAACATTTATTTTACAGATGCAGGGAGACTGCCTGTCAGTTTAGGCAGTCCCCCTGCAGGCAGATACATGGACTCCTATTGCGGCCATGTGACCAGTCTTTCAGAGCAATGACATGGCCTGCAGGGGGCCTAATTTGCAGAGGGGGAACGGTCAGGACTGTCCCCCCCAGACCGGGAGCAACACCGATTGCGAGCGGAGGAACGGCAGCGTTCGGGTAAGTAATATAATTGCAGCAAACTTACTAGGAACATCTGCGGTCCCTAAGGACCGTTTGTCTGATGTACCTAGTACGTCCGTAGTCCTTAAGGAGTTAGTAATGCTAAAATTTTAAAAATGCAATTTCTCTATACATACACACAAGACTCCAAGGCTATCCCACTTTGTTGAGGCTGGCTGGCAGCTAGATTTTACTAGCAAGTAACTAGTTGCTTGACACCAGAACAGATACATACTTGATTGTGTTCACATTAATTCCTTGAAGCCTTGCCTTCAGATCATCTAATGCCATTCCTTCACTCCCTCTGTAGCTTTTAATCAGATTCAAAATCTAGAATGGAGGGGAAAAACATTGCACACATTTATCATTTAAGAAGAAGAAAAAAAAAAAAAAACAGACTGCTCATGAATGATAACGGAAATTGCATGTTTAGATCATTAGCACTTTTCCAAGCAAAAAAAAAAAGCAGCAAACAAAAACATATAGGGTCATTAAGTCTGCACAGTAATCCTATCCTCATCATGACAAACTTCCTCCATATAAACAAAAATAAACCTAAGTGACAGAGTTTTGTTTTTTTAATAAAAGTTTACAAACCTTTTGAAAATATGACGATGAGATTCTTTACAAGACAAAAGATGCAGCTCAGTCACATTTCACACAAGTATTTGCTCTCTCCTGTGATAAGCAGTGATTTTCAATTACAACATAGCTTGTTGCAATTAAAAGCCTATTGTTAAATCAGAGGCTAATATAAGCACACCGTGACTAACTGGGTTGGAGAAAGCTTTTGGCTATTCCTGCCTGACGTTTGCATTTTGATTTTAATTTGCAGCAGAGCAGAGTTTATGGAATAACCCTAAGGTTTAGGGCAAGTAGGGTAATGGCAGGTTAGGCATTTTAAGTACTTCATGAACTTAAAGTCTAATTTTCCATCTTATATAGTATGTGTGCATTACATAAAACCACCATTTCATATATATATATGTACCTGGCTCTGATGTGGCGTCAGCCCATTAATTGGCATGTCATTTGCTCCTGCAGTCTCCCCCATTCCCACGCGTCCAGGTGTGCTGAGGACCATGGCAGATCCACCTCCTGAAGCCTAACACAAGAGACGGACATCATATTAGGAAAAACAAAACTGAAAAAACTATTACAGAATTAAATGGAATCAAAGGAATTAAAAGCCTCAGAAGTTTGACACTGGAGCCTCGTACAGGATCAAAAGTCGCAGTAGGAGGACCTGGAGCTGCTTTGCAAGGAAAGCTTTCCAGAAGCAGAAGACTCTTCCATATGTGCGGTCTCAATTATAAACAAGAATACAAACCAGCACCCCCTCCACCCAACCCGAAATAAATATAGACCACTGCCACACAATCCATGGATTTACACTATTTCTACACAGCTATCTGCAGCTTCCACTGCGTAGCCTTTAACATTGCATGACAAAGTAGAACCAATATAGCAAACATTACTAAGGAAAGACCCCTCCAGGAAGAATAGTGTCTGAATTTGCAAGGAATGAACATGCAAAATACCTATTAAAGCAATCTTTATACAATTATTATTTTTATTTTTTTTTAAATTGCAGTTTTACAGTGTCACTACAAGACATAGTTCACAAAACATTGTTAGTTTATAGACAAATTGCTTCAACCAGCGATGTTGAACAGGGAGGGCTGGGGAGGTTAGGGCCATGCAACTCCCCCCTCTGCAGGGCCAGCAGCGCTACCTTTCAATGTGCCTGCGAGCCTTGCAAAAAAGGGGCCATTATGGGCCAGTTGGAGGCTCAAAAATATAATTTCCTGACCTGTTGCTCAGAGAGCACACATCTTATGCTGGGTGTAGAGCAAGTGTATGGCTTCCATGAGCAGCAGGCAGTTCAGAATGTTGCTGCGGGTTACCATGGCAACGCTCCAAAACTGAAAACCAGAGGGAGAGACAGGAGGCTCTATATACACTGGACAACTAAGGATCTTTATAATGTCACCTCCCCTTGCCCGAGAGGGATGAAGGGATACATACATAACAGAATAAACCTTAGTATTTGGAGCGCTTGCTTTTCCTGGCATTTTTTTTTTCAGGGCCAAGCTTTGTGGTGGGGTTGCCAAATTATTTTGGGGCTCAAGTCCCAGGTGTTTCCTAACCCTAGCGATGGCCCCGGATTTAACTAAATTAAACCTTAAACAACCAGCTCACTACTGCAGATAAAAACAAACTGTAGCCTCAGGATATCCATGTGAGGGATGGAGAGAACCACATTTGACTATAAACATACCTGACCCTGGGAATTTAGGATCATGTGAGCTTGTACAACCTCCAGCATGTGTGATATAAATTCATTCATGTCTTCAATAGGTGCAATCTTAAATGCTACAACACTCTTCTTATTCTGAAAAGAGGGGGGGGGGAGCAATTGTTAAGTTAATTCAATTTGTTATGACCATTTTAAAAATGGTATAAGCACCTGTGAACTTAAATTATTTACAAGAAAAATTGTGCTTCCACACTTTATATATTATAACCATGACAAAAATATAGCACACTACATGTGAATAGTGGGTAATGCAGAGTATACTGCTACATTGGACTTGGCTGATAAAAAATTTGAACAGAATGTTGGATATTTGTAAAATTAGTAGGAAATAAATGTTTCTCTTACTTGCACCTCTAACTGGTATAATTCAGTTTATCAGAGGACAATGTCAACATACATACATAATTCACACACCTGGATTTTTCCAGAGAGATCGATGCCATTTCCTCACTCATAAGCAATACACCCACAATTGACCATTCACATGTGTAGTGGTTTTCAAAATAATTTTAAAGGGATTAACTGGGCAACCAAACCAGCCCCTGTTTTACCTGCATTTCACAAATATCCAAATCTGAAAAGCCTGAATGAGGCATTTGCATGTGATTTCAAAAATCAGAATTTGATTTTGTGGATAACTTGGGCCATGAATAACACCAACATTGGCATAACCACAGCTGGGTTTTTTTCTGACAATTTGAAGCGAATATGTGAATTGTCATTTTCAATTTTTCTTACTGGAAAACCAAGCAAAAAAAAAAACAAAAAACCTGTGTGTTACCTGGAAGGAGCGAAGATGACCTGCTACTTTAACGTAGCTATTAGGCGGTACCACAATGCTCTCACAACTTGCTTCCTGCAAGTAAGGATACAGTTGCACATTAATACAGTTACAGTTTGTAAGAGACAAGCAGTTATTAACTTAGAATTCACTCAAGTCTATTACATAACCAAATGAGATTTTGGCAAATTACTGACAGCATGCAGTCTTCCTCATCGCGTGCACTGTAAGCATTCAAAATACCAACCCACTTCCTCTGTAAGACCTCTATAGCCTCTCCTTCGGATTACATCACTGTTTTTAAACATTGTGAAATCCAACTTGATGCAAATTTGAGGAACTGTAATAGTAATGTTATTACAGATCCTCAACATAGAATTATGCATTTTGCTTTCTTGTAAACACTACATGTTTATACAATCACCTGCCCTTAGTCTCTGTGTACCAGCTACCAAAGATGTGACATTAAATGAGAGTAAGCAGGGCTCATAATTTCCACTTGCCATTAGACAGAAAACATTTTGGAAGTCGAAATTCACCCCTGGTAAGTATGCTTTGAGTATTCCAGGCTTGCAGTTGTGAGTAATTTAGAAGGCCTGGCTACTAACATAGCATTTTAGCTCCTGGGAGTAATCACAAATCCTGCCAGAGCGCCTGCCACCAATGAAATGTAAAATATCCAGTTTAGATTACAGAGATAGCTTACATCTGTGTCCACCCACTGTCTGACATCCATTGGTGCTGCCGTCATGTCATCCACTTTATAAAGAATATTTGTTGGAGCCTTTTCAGCATGTCTGACTATTCCAACAATTGTAACCTGAAAAATATATATGTTTGGGTTATAGACAATATTTAATTGAACAATTACACATATCCTAGATGAGAATACAGATTTAACGGACACTTGAGCAGGCAGAGTTTCCCATCATTACAATGTTGGTTTTTAGCACTCTTCCTTTCACAAGACATTAACATGCTCATGTGGTCATTTACTTTGCGTTACAACATTACTTTACTTCTACTCTTATTTGCTATTGTTTATATTAAATGTACGAAATTTGCTGTATTGTTCAAATTAAATTGCCGAACAATTCTGAATTCTCCTTTACCATGGCTACTACTTAAGCAATTTTTTTTATGTTCTTATCGGACCCAAGCACCATAACTGCCTATACTCTTAGCACAAAAACATCTCCTGTCCATAAACACCGTTGCTTAACCCCTTCATGTTGCCAATCATGTATGCACAATTGTTAGGGTATGCAGCCGTACAATTTTAACCAATACATACTGTTTATGTATATGAGAAGATTATAGATTATGTGGATAGATTATAGATTAACGCTTTTCTGAAATGCATTATTTGGTAGGCATTTTTTTTTGGTCCAACCAAAACATTTGTTTTTGTTCCCATTGAATAGTGCACCATCTATGCATACTGAAATAAAAAAAAAATAAAAAAAATAAAAAAAACACACAACTTAGACATTACAGTTCACAACAGCCAAAATACACTGATTCTGTGGGTGGTTTCATTTGTTAGTGAGTAAGTTAAACTAGGGCTTGATAAGTTTGCTTGTTCAATCGGGCATGTGGTATGATGGTATCCTTTTATACACATGGTGCCTTTCTAATGACTGGTCAGCAATAACTTAACAGAAAGTGTCTGCTGGTTCCTCATTGTTTAGCAGATATGCCTGAAGCATGGCAAATCGAGGCATCTTATTCTGTGCATTTGGCCCCAAAGTTCTTGAAAAAGTGTTGCTTTGTGAAAGTCAAAATACTATATTTTCTATAAGATTCAAAAGTATTAAGCACTAATTTTAAAGACGACAACAAATTAAACCAGACAAAAGGTGGAGATTTGGTCAGAATACCCAAAATCTGAACTGAATTGGCTTTAGAAGATATGATAATTGCCAATTCAGTCAGTATTTGAACATTTTCAATCAGTTTTGTCCGTTGGTCTGGTGTTTAGTAAAATCTGGTGTTTAGTAAAGAGACCTATTCGTTTAGAAGATCAAATACACACCTGAGAAAGCTCAACTTCCCCTATTCTGAAAACCTCATCATTCTGCGTGGCCGAGAGAAGCTGTGATACTGTGCATGGTACGATCTGTTGTGCCCTGGATCTCTGGAAAATAAGCAAACATTTTAAAATACATATTTTATTTATATAGCGCCAGCAAATTCCGTAGCACTGTACAATGGGTGGACTAACAGAAACGTAATTGTAACCAGACAAGTGGATGCATAGCAACAGAGGGCCCTACTCAATGAGCTTACATGCTAGAGGGAGTGATCATATCCCAAAGCATTGGGGGATAAAAAGAGATAACTGAATAATAAGTGCTCTTTAAAGGGTTTCTCCCCCCCCCCCCCCACCCCACCCCCCATCTGTGATCTCTCTCTATGGGTCCTACTGCATAATATATAATACTGTACAATATAAATTCAGCTAATCCAGCATACAAATCCCAGTTTGATTATAACTGGAAATAGCTAACAAAATTCAGACTGTTGTGAATTTCTATTTGAGTGATACAATTGTATCCATACAGAGACATTTTTATTATTGGACTTATTCAACAAAATGCATACTTATGTTTTAACAATTTAATATAAGTAATATCATTTCTTTTTAGCATTGCATCAAACAAGTTTAAAATTTAAAGGTATATACTACTCCTGAAACTATATTGGATTATTCATATTATCAAATATTTTCTTTTCTATTGCACTTACAGGGATACTTTAGTGGAGTCCCTTTTTTCAGTTGAGAGTTAACCTTTAGCTGTGTTCTATACTCTTAAATTAAGGTCCATTTTGGACCTTATCTTTTGATTCCTGTTGCAGCAATTACTGCCTTAATGCAGCGTGGCATGGAAGCCATCAGCCTGTGGCACTGCTGAGGTGTAATGGAAGACCAGGATACTTCAATAGCGGCCATCAGCTCTTCTGCATTGTTCGGTCTCATGTCTCATCTTTCTCTTGGCAATGCCCCATAGATTCTCTATGGGGTTCAGGTCAGGCGAGTTTGATGGCCAATCAAGCACCGTAATCCCACGGTCATTGAACCAGGCTTTGGTGCTTTTGGCAGTGTGGGCAGGTGCCAAGTCCTGCTGGAAAGTGAAGACAGCATGTAAGAGTGGAAGTTTGTGACACATTCCATGAGAGCAGGAGGAGGTCAGGGGAGGAGAGGTAAATTTGTCTACCATCAAATGGTATTGAAATCCAAAGAAGTTAATAAGGTTACAGAGAGAGGCAGTTTAGATGGAAAATAAAAGAAGATGAAGAACAGAGCCTTGGGGAATATCAACTGAGACAGACAAGCAAAGTAACACACTTTGATACAATGTATTTTCTTTCAACTATCTATTTAAAATAAAGAATAGAGAGAAGAAACAAAATGTAACTTTTAATTAATATAGTGTAAAAAATTGATGTAATAAAAAAAATATGAATAAGCAGAGTAAATATAGCTTCTGCTTAGATGGGAGTAAATAAAAACTCCTAAATCACAAAAGGAAAACATTAATAAAGTAATAAAGGAATATAGCCCTATTATTTGGATAACAGAAAGAGATAACAGAAAGAAAGAAATAATAAGAATTCAATAATATCACTCTGTGAGTCAATGGTAGTTAGAAGTAAGAGGAAATACTGCAAAAAGTAGATACAGAATAACAGCAAATGTACCTGCTAGCAAAAGTAACACATGTTGCTGGTCTAAAAAATAGAGAGGAGGGAAAAAGTGTGGTTTGAATACTAGCAGGACACAAGCCCTGCAGAAGATTGTATTTATAGGCAGGAGAGAAAGCTAAAAGTAGAGAGACTAGCTTTCCTACTCTGCTGTGCCTTCAAGGGCACCCCTTAAAAAATACTAGTAACCACCTCCCCTCCTCTAAGTAGAGTAAATATAGTATGTTTAGAAATCACAGAACGAAAATTGGAATAAAAAATAGAAGAAAATGTGCAAATGAAATAAATAAATAAATAAATATAAAATAAAATAATAAATATTGTATGGGTGGTATAGTCTGAATATATTAAAGCATGTCCCTCATCATAGAAGCTACACCATACAAATAACGCCCCAACGCGCGTTTCGCCGTTAAGGCTCTTCTAGGGGATCTATTTAAAATGTAGCATTGTTTGCAAGCCAGGACTGTCCTAAACTAGTATAAATTTACTTTATACTCATTCCTATAGCAACACACCACAGCAAACAAAATAGAAACACAAGTAGAATCTCTGCGTATTTAGTGTGGTCTCTAAAATGATAAAATAACAGCAAAAATAATATATATGTACAATATTAAGAAGTGGCTAAGCATTGTAATAATTAGTCTAAATACCCAATATAAATAGTTCACTTTATCTGCTATGATTCCATACAGCATTCCAGCACGTTTCTGACAACAAAATAATAAAATAAAATAAAAATTATTGAAAATATTTTGTTTAATATTGTAAATATATATATTTTTTAAATCTCCAAATCAACGAAAGATCAGGGTAAAACAAACTCTATAAAAACTCTTGAACCATGAAACTTGGTGATCCCAGAAATGTCCACACCATATTGGACAATTCAATAATGTATTTAACCCCTTAGTGACCAGACCGCTTTTCTATTTTCTTACCGTTTGGGACCCAGGGCTGTTTTTACATTTCTGCAGTATTTATGTTTAGCTGTACATTTCTTTCCTACTCTTTTACTGTACCCACACATATTATATACAGTTTTTCTCGCCATTAAATGGTCTTTCTAAAGATATCATTATTTTTATCATATCATATAATTTACTATAAACAAATTATAAAATATGTTGAAAAAATTAAAAAACACACTATTTAGAACTTTGACCCCCAAAATCTGTTACACATCTACAACCGCCAAAAAACAACCGTACTAAATTGTTTCTAAATTTTGTCCCGAGTTTAGAAATACCCAATGTTAACATGTTCTTATTTCCAAACCATTTTTTTTTCAAAATTAATCAAAGTTACATTGTAACACTGATATCTGTCAGAAATCCCTGAATAACAATTCACATGTATATATATTGTTTTTAAAAGAAGAAAACCTAAGGTATTAAACTTGGTGTATTTTTACTCTTTTCATGCAACCATTGTACCACCAATCTATGACAAATGTAAAAAAAAAAAATAATTGGTGATTTTTTTTTTGACACAGATAGCAATTTAAGAATACATGTACTGAGAACTTTAAGGGTTACTGCCAAAGAACACCCCAATATGTGTTCAGCAACATCTCCTTCGTAGAGTGATACCACCCATGTATAGGTGTGTCGGGTTGTCTGGGGGCTAAAAGACCTTATTTGGAGGGTGCGCATTCCAGTTTTCCAACTTGGAGTTTTCACATTTTCACTTGGAATTTTCCTATTTGGGACATTTTTAAAGCCGGCCAATGTAATTTACCCCCATCAAACCATATATTTTTGAAAAGTAGACAATCCAGGGTATTCAATATGAGGTATGTCTAGTCTTTTTTTAGTAGCCATTTAGTCACAAACACTGGCCAAAGGTAGCATTTATATTTGTTTGTCTATTAAAAATGCAAAAAACTATTCTGAATGCTAACTTTGGCCAGTGTTTGTGACTAAGTGGCTACTAAAAAAGACTGAACATACCCCATTTGTAATACCTTGGGTTATTGTCTTTTGCAAATGGTATGCTATCATGGGGGTAATTCTCATTCCTGGGATACCATACACTCTCAAAGGCAACATAACCAATCTGGCAAATTTCAATGTGAAAAAGACAGCCTTATACTTGACCCTGTAACTCTCAAAAACACTATAAAAGCTGTACATGGGGGATACTGTTATACTCAGGAGACTTCACTGAACAGACATATTAGAGTTTCAAAACTGTAAAACGTATCGCAATAATGATATCATCATTGAAAGTGCTGTTTGTGTGTGAAAAATGCAAAAAACTTCACTTTCACTGACAATGTCAATGCTCTGATATGTTTTACTGTTTTGAAACACTAATATTTTAGTTGCAAAATTGCAATCAATAAAATTACTTAATTATGTAAAAATATTACATAAATATGCATGTAGAATTTAAATATATATACATATTTATATATTTGAAGTCTACATGTATATTTATGAAATTATTTATGTAATTATGTATATGGACATATGTATATTTCGTATTATTTTTATTTATTTATATATACATAGATAGATATATATAATTTTATTCTAAGTATTTTTTTATATATTACTATCAAAATACAGTTAGAAGAAAATGACATATATATAATTTTGTAAATTTTTTTGAATTTTTACATTTTGCTATTTATTTGTAATTGATTATTATTTATTTTATGATAATATATATATACAACATATATAGATATTATATATACGTGCGTAATTTTACTCTGTGTATTTTTATATTACTATATGCATATGTTAATAAAAAAATACACTTAGTATGACATTATATAATATATATATATATATATATATATATATATATATATATACATATCTCATATATATGCATATATATTTTATTATTTATTTATTAACATAATTTTTTTTTTACTTTTTTCACCAGGCAGTTCAGGCAGTCCCGCTGCTGGCAGCACTATGGACACCCATTGCGGCCATGTGACCGCTCTTTCAGGGGGTCCTGATTTGCCGAGGGGGGACTGTCTGGGTTATCAGACAGTCCCCCCAGATGGAGAAGATCGATCGCCGGCAGCAGAACTCCGGCGATCGGGTAACTGAATGGGAGGGGATTAATATTGGGGAGGGGTTTGGTATTGGGGAGTTAATACTTTATTTATTTGAGGGGGCTTCCGATGTTCTGCATTACACTGCCGGGCTCCACGTGGGGAAATCCAGGGGAGCGATCACTTGGGGGCCTGGCAGTCAGGGGGGGATATTGCAGAATGCCTCAACATCGAGGCATTGCTGCAATACCTTTAGAGCAGCAGGAGGCGATCATGATCGCTTCCAGTGCTCATATTGGCCGCGGATGCACAGGGTACATCAGCGGTCTTTAAGGACCGTTTTTTGTCTTACGTACCCTGTACGTCCGTGGTCACTAAGGGGTCAGTAATCTGTTAAGACTAATTAGAACATGGATAAGCCACTTCTTAATATTGTACATACTCTAAGCACCAAAAACTATTTTAGCTTAAAGGGACACTATAGTCACCAAAACAACTTTAGCTTAATGAGACAGTTTTGGTGTATAAATCATGCCCCTGCAGTCTCACTGCTCAATTCTCTGCCATTTAGGAGTTAAATCACTTTGTTTATGAACCCTAATCACACCTCCCTGCATGTGACTTGCACAGCCTTCCATAAACACTTCCTGTAAAGAGTCATCTAATGTTTATCCAGGGCTGCCATCAGGGGGTGACAACCATAACGGTTGTCACGGGCCCGGCGGCCCTGGGGGGCCGGGCCGCCCGGGCCCCACATGGTGGGACCCATCGGGTGGCCCACACACTTACAGCCACCCGATGGGCCCCCTCCTTCAGGGGCCCGGTCAGCGCTATGGCCGGTATAGCGCGACCAGGCCCCTTTAAAAAAAAAAAAAAAAGCAGCCGCAAGTGCTGCTGGGAGGAAGTGGTTACGCGCGCTCGCAAGTGAAGAGGGAGCCGCGCCGACTCCCACCATCCCCAGCCACCCTCCTGCAAAGAAAAGGTAAGAGACAGGAGGGTGGCTGGAGCACTGTGTGTGTGTGTCTGTATGCATGCATGTATGTCTGTCTGTGTATGTCTGTGTATGTCTATGTCTGTCTGTCTGTCTGTCTGTGTATGTATCTCTATGTATGTCTGGGTATGTATGTCTGTGTATGTATGTCTGTGTATGTCTATGTGTGTATGTCTATGTATGTATGTGTATGTCTATGTATGTATGCCTGTCTGTCTGTGTATGTATGTCTGTGTATGTATGTCTATGTTTGTATGTCTGTGTATGTCTATGTATGTATGTATGTATGTCTATGTATGTATGTCTGTGTATGTCTATGTATGTATGTCTATGTATGTCTGTGTATGTCTATGTATGTCTATGTATGTATGTCTATGTATGTATGTGTATGTCTATGTATGTATGTTTGTCTGTCTGTGTATGTATGTCTGTGTATGTATGTCTGTGTATGTCTATGTATGTATGTATGTCTATGTATTGTGATAAAGTGAAGGCAGAGAAGCCATTTAACCCCAAGGGGAGTATATGTAGTTTGTGTTTTGTGCAACACAAAGCGTTGTTTAGTTATGGGCCCCTGGGGTGGAGTATTTGGAGAGAAGGGTGGGCCAATGCTCCACTCCACAATTTAGTGGTTTTCATGGGAGACATAGATCCAGGCCAGGGTTTTTTGGACTGTCTCCAATCCACTGCTCAGCTGCTGATAATCAGCCGTAGCAGTGGGAATAAACCACTCCCTGCTAGGCAGGTAGAGGGGGATTGCTGGCTTCCTCTCAGGAAGCAGGTAGGAGAGAGGGTGTTCTCTCCAGTAAGAGAGTCAAGGAGACTAGGCACTGGGAGTGCTGGCTTGGAGCACTGGGAGTGCTGGCTTGGAGCACTAGGAGTGCGAAAGTGAAGCAGTCAAGGCTGGCTTGGAGCACTGGAGGGCTGAGAGTGGACAAAGACTGTGGGTTGGTGAATCCAATATTGTTTTGTTTAGTGTAACCCCTGAGAGATAGGGAACCTGATATTAGTTAGTGCTCAGACGAGCTAGGTTTTTGTTTAAAGGGATTTATGTTTTCATTTACTGCTGTCTCCTGTGTGGATTTACAATAAAGTTGCCTGAATTATATGAAAATAAAAGGACTGTGCATGTGTTTGCCCTAGAGGACCGTGCTATCTACAAACAAGGATCACAGTATGTATGTCTATGTATGTATGTGTATGTCTATGTATGTATGTCTGTGTATGTCTATGTATGTATGTCTATGTATGTATGTCTATGTATGTATGTATGTATGTCTGTCTGCATGCATGTGTGTCTGTCTGTATGCATGCATGTATGTCTGCGTATTTATGTCTGTCTGTATGTATGTGTATGTCTGTATGTATGTATGTATGTCTGACTGAATGCATGCATGCATGTATGTCTATGTATGTCTGTCTGTCTGACTGCATGTATGTCTATGTATGTCTGTGTGTGTGTGTATGTATGTCTGTATGTATGTATGTCTGCATGCATGTCTATGGATGTATATATGTATGTATGTATGTCATTATATATGTATGCCTGTATGTCAGTATGAATGTATGTCTGCATATCATTATGAACGTATGTCTGTGTGTATGTGTGTATGGATGTCTGTATGCATGTATGTCTGTATGTATGTGTATGTCTGTATGTATGTATGTATGTATGTATGTCTATGTATGTCTGTCTGGATGCATGCATGCATGTATGTCTATGTATGTCTGTCTGACTACATGCATGTATGTCTATGTATGTCTGTATGTATGTCTGTGTGTGTATGTATGTCTGTATGTATGTATGTCTGCATGCATGCATGTCTATGGATGTATATATGTATGTATGCATGTCATTATATATGTATGCCTGTATGTCAGTATGAATGTATGTCTGCATATCATTATGAACGTATGTCTGTGTGTATGTGTGTATGGATGTCTGTATGCATGTATATCTGTCAGTAAGTCTGTATATATGCATGTATGTCAGTCTGTATGTATGAATGTATGTCTGTATGCCATTATGAATGTATGTGTGTATGGATGTCAGTGTCTGCATGTATGAATGTGTGTATGTATGTGTGTGTATGTATGTATGTTGGTGTCTGTATGTATGTATGTATGTGTCTTTATGTCCTCATGCATGTGTGTCTCATGCATGTGTCCTGCAGAGAGAGCTAATGTTTAAACTTTTTTGTAAAAAAAAAAAATCTGCAGTGTGTTTAATTTAGAATTTCTTAACTCCTGATCTGTTTGTTAATTACAACTTTTATTATTCATGGAGGCTGTGTGAGTCACAGCAAATGAGGTGTGGCTAGGCTTCATTAACAGAAACAAAGGTGATTTAACTCCTACATGGCAAATAATTTAGCAGTGACTCTCTACAGGGATATGCAATATATATTAAAGATGATTTATTAAGCTAAAGTGCTAAGAGTATCCCTTTCATCTCAAGGTTGTAAAATTAATCCCCGATTATGAAATCCACATACTGGAGGGTCCAAAATGTTAAAACTTCCTGGATGGTGTGTGATTACTGTGCCAGGAGTGCATTAACACTCCCCCTTTTTTGTAGATTTTGTTAGGGAGCTGGCACCAGGGCACCTCTGCCACCATAGCAACTATGATGCACTGGAGTGTACTTACATCATAAATTGGTATTTATTTTGTACACAGATTATAAACAAGACCATGACTATGAAGATATGGAGACTGAGCTGAAGATGCTACGTGTGACAAATAAGAAAGCTTTTTAAAACTTGCAAAGGTAAGTCGCTTTGTTTTAATCATTCCTAGCTGCAGGCAGAAGTCCATTTTGACAGATTTATGTACTTCATTTCTGGCATTTATTTACTCTTACCTTATTGCTCAGAACTGTGTTATGCTTACCTCATTCACAGTTAAGGTTTTCAAGGACAAATACATTCTACTTTCAGACACGTCCACACCAAATGCATATTTGCACAGCTGTGGCCGTGTGCCCATGATCTGCTTGTTCTGAGGAATTGGTTTTACCCCTTCTATGCCTGTGCTAATGTGACCACTCAGCTGATTCACAGCAAATATATATGTGGTTTGTCTAATCTAATGAAACATAAGAACAGGCATGCAGACACTGAACTTTACTCATAGAGATTCATTGATCCAATTCATCTCTATGAGGAGATGCTGATTGGCCAGGGCTGTGTTTGAATCATGCTGGCTCTGCCCCGATCTGCCTCTTTGTCAGTCTCAGCCAATCCTATGGGGAAGCATTGTGATTGGATCAGGCTACCACTTCTGATGATGTCAGCAGACTGCTTGTTTTTCTGAGTCAAACAGCATGCAGAGTTACAGCTTCTGGCTTGAATACAGTAAGATTTTGCTACTTTTAGGGAGACATGAGGGGCCTAGGGGGCTAGATGGTGGTTTTAACCCTATAGGGTCAGGAATACATGTTTGTGTTCCTGACCCTATAGTGATCCTTTAATTAATTCGGTCATTGTGTGTATATAATGCAAGCAAGCCTTATACATTGCTCAATATAAAATTTTTAATTCTACAAATTTGATCTATTCAAGCAATTCTTCCATAATCATATCAATATTTTCTTTTATCTTTTCCCCTTTTCTAGATGAATTCTCACCTGGAGAAAAGAACATTCTTTACTGTAACCATTGTCCTATTCTTGATCTTCAGTTGCTAGAGTGCTTCAAATCCATATGTATATATACATTGAAACAGAAAATGACAAATGTTACTCCTCAATGTCTCAATTCTCAATCACAATTAGAATCTGCTGATTCATTAACAAAATGTGCTTTTTTTTCTCCTTGGCTTGCTGACTCTAATCAGCTGTTTGCAAGTCAAGCTTGATAGTCTGACGCTAAAATAAATATTGTCTTAATATGCCGAAGACTTAAATGGCCCAGTGAATAGTCTTATAAACTATTCCAATTACATAAGTCCTCCATTGCCAATGTAGCTCAGAGAAGAGAGCTCATATCTCTCCTGGAGGAAGTGACCCAAGTAAGTTGTCAAACCATATGCATGCTGCAGTGGTTATTGTGCTTGAAGTGTTCCTTTAAAAACTTGCATCCTACAAGGGACAAGACTGCTCATGGGAAACCTGGTTCTACATTGGTTTGTTATACTTTTTTTATTGAAAGCTCATATATTGAAATAAAAATCTGAAAATTAAAAAGATAGAAATGTGAAAACAGATAAAAAAAATAAACATTTTTTTAACTTTTATATAGAAAATTTTAACTGAATAATCATATTAAAATAATATTGTATGAAAAATATGTTAATTCTCTGAGGAAAATACCTGTACTTTTTGTTAAGTAAATAAATATGCTTATATTGTATTGGTAGAATGTTTATTCATCTGATCAAATCAAAGATTTCTGGAATCCAAGGGTCCCATGTCAATGATCATAAAGACAGAGAAAAAAAGAGGAAGTTTATGTGTACTTTAACTGTAACTATTGTCTATTAATAGTGATGTCGCGAACACAAAATTTTCGGATCACGAACGGCGGACGCGAACTTCCGCAAATGTTCGCGAACCGGCGAACCGGGCGAACCGCCATAGACTTCAATGGGCAGGTGAATTTTAAAACCCACAGGGACTCTTCCTGGCCACAATAGTGATAGAAAAGTTGTTTCAATGGGACTAACACCTGGACTGTGGCACCTACTGAGGACCTACTGTCCTCCCCCCGCCCCCACCCCTGCGTGGTGGGTGGGGGCCATAAAAATAATGAGGGGGGGGACCTACTGTCCTCCCCCGGCCCCCACCCCTGCACGGTGGGTGGGGGCCATAAATCACAATGGGGGGAGGACCTACTGTCCTCCCCCCGCCCCCACCGGTGGGGGCCATCAAAATAATGAGGAGGGGACTTACTGTCCTCCCCCCCCGACCCCCACCCCTGCGCGGTGGTGGGGGCCATAAATTACAATGGGGGGAGGATCTACTGTCCTCCCCCGGCCCCCACCCCTGCGCGGTGGGTGCGGGCCATAAATCACAATGGGGGAGGACCTACTGTCCTCCCCCCGCCCCACCCCTGCGTGGTGGGTGGGGGCCATAACAATAATGAGGGGGGACCTGCCCTCCCTCCGGCCCCCACCCCTGCGCGGTTGGTGGGGGCCATAAATCACAATGAGGGGAGGACCTACTGTCCTCCCCCTGCCCCCACCCCTGCGTGGTGGGTGGGGGCCATAAAAATAATGAGGGGGGACCTACTGTCCTCCCCTCGGCCCCCACCCCTGCGCGGTGGGTGGGGGCCATAAAAATAATGAGGTGGGCCTACTGTCCTCCCCCCTGGCCCCCACCCCTGAGCGGTTGGTGGGGGCCCTAAAAAAACAATAAGGGGGGACCTACTGTCCCCCCCAGCCCCCACCCCTTAGTGGTGGGTGGGGGCCCTAAATAAAAATCCCCCCCCAATCAAAGGTGACTAGGGGTCCCCAAGCCCCTAGTCCCCCACCCCAAAAAAAGTTACCCCCTACCTAACCCCCTCACCTTAAAAAATAGTGAAGGGGGAATAAAATAACTAACCTGTAAAGAAAAATTCAACTTACCATTTGACGTCTTTTTTCTAAAATCTTATTTTTTCAGCCCCAAAAAAGGCCAAATAAAAAGCCATAAGAACCAACGCAATTTAAAAAAAAAAAAAAACGAGCGCAAAAAAAAAGAATCCATCTTCACCCATGGAGGGCTCCGCGCAGACTGAGCTCTGCAGGGCGGGGGAAGGCTTATAAAGCCTTGCCACGCCCTGCAATTAGGCTAAGAACACTCCGATTGGCTGGTTTAAGCCAATCAGAGTGCTCTTTGTCATTTTACACAGCGTGGGAAAATTCCAAAGAACTTTCCCACGCTGTGTAAAATGACACAAAGCACTGTGATTGGTGGGCTTGGAATCTAACCAATCAGAGTGCTCTGTGTCATTTTACACAGCATGGGAAAGTTCTTTGGAATTTTCCCACGCTGTGTAAAATGAAAAAGAGCACTCTGATTGGCTTAAACCAGCCAATCAGAGTGTTCTTAGCCTAATTGCAGGGCGTGGCAAGGCTTTATAAGCCTTCCCCCGCCCTGCAGAGCTCAGTCTGCGCGGAGCCCTCCATGGGTGAAGATGGATTATTTTTTTTGCGCTCGTATTTTTTTTTTTTTTTTTTTAAATTGCGTCGGTTCTTATGGCTTTTTATTTGGCTTTTTTGGGGGCTGAAAAAAGAAGATTTAAGAAAAAAGAAGACGTCAAATGGTAAGTTGAATTTTTCTTTACAGGTTAGTTATTTTATTCCCCTTCACTATTTTTTAGGGTGAGGGGGTAGGTAGGGGGTAACTTTTTGGGGGGTGGGGGGGTGGGTGACTAGGAGCTTGGGGACCCCTAGTCACCTTTGATTGGGGGGGAATTTTCATTTAGGGCCCCCACCCACCACTCAGGGGTGGGGGCTGGGAGGGACAGAAGGTCCCCCCCTTATTGTTTTTTTTAGGGCCCCCACCCACTGCTCAGGGGTGGGGGCCAGGGGGGGAGGACAGTATGTCCTCCCCCCTTTGTGATTTATGGCCCTCACCCACCGCGCAGGGGTGGGGGCCGGGGGGAGGACAGTAGGTCCCCCCTCATTATATTTATGGCCCCCACCCACCGCGCAGGGGTGGGGGCGGGGGGAGGACAGTAGGTCCTTCCCCCATTGTGATTTATGGCCCCCACCCACCGTGCAGGGGTGGGGGCCGGAGGGAGGACAGTAGGTCCCCCCCCATTATTTTTATGGCCCCCACCCACCACGCAGGGGTGGGGGCGGGGGGAGGACAGTAGGTCCTTCCCCCATTGTGATTTATGGCCCCCACCCACCGTGCAGGGGTGGGGGCCGGAGGGAGGACAGTAGGTCCCCCCCCATTATTTTTATGGCCCCCACCCACCACGCAGGGGTGGGGGCGGGGGGAGGACAGTAGGTCCCCCCCAGTGTGTATCAGGGTCCCTGAGGACAGGTGTCAATCCATATCTGTCAAGTGACCCTATGTAGGGGGAACAGTCCCTATTCTGCTCTGTATCAGTGTGTATCAGGGATCCTTAGGATAGGTGTCAATCCATATCTGCCAAGTGACCCTATGTAGGAGGAACAGTCCCTATTCTGCTCTGTGTCAGTGTGTATCAGGGATCCTTAGGATAGGTGTCAATCCATATCTGCCAAGTGACCCTATGTAGGGGGAACAGTTCCTATTCTGCTTTGTGTCAGTGTGTATCAGGGATCCTTAGGATAGGTGTCAATCCATATCTGCCAAGTAACCCTATGTAGGGGGAACAGTCCCTATTCTGCTCTGTGTCAGTGCTTTGGGGGAGTATCTGCAGTAATACAGAGTGTCTGGAGGGAGTATCTGCAGTAACACAGGGTGTCTGGAGGGAGTATGTTCAGTAACACAGGGTGTCTGGAGGGAGTATCTGCAGTAACAGAGGGTGTCTGAAGGGAGTATCTGCAGTAACACAGAGTGTCTAGAGGGAGTATCTGCAGTAATACAGAGTGTCTAGAGGGAGTATCTGCAGTAACACAGGGTGTCTGGAGGGAGTATCTGCGGTAACATAGAGTGTCTGGAGGGAGTATCTGCAGTAACACAGGGTGTCTGGGGGGAGTATCTGCGGTAACACAAGGTGTCTGGAGGGAGTATCTGCAGTAACACAGAGTGTCCTGAGGGAGTATCTGCAGTAATACAGAGTGTCTGGAGGGAGTATCTGCAGTAATACAGAGTGTCTGGAGGGAGTATCTGCAGTAATACAGAGTGTCTGGAGGGAGTATCTGCAGTAACACAGAGCGTCTGGAGGGAGTATCTGCAGTAACACAGGGTGTCTGGAGGGAGTATCTGCAGTAACACAGAGTGTCTAGAGGGAGTATCTGCAGTAACACAGAGTGTCTAGAGGGAGTATCTACAGTAATACAGAGTGTCTAGAGGGAGTATCTGCAGTAACACAGGGTGTCTGGAGGGAGTATCTGCAGTAACACAGAGTGTCTGGAGGGAGTATCTGCAGTAACACAGGGTGTCTGTGGGAGTATCTGCAGTAACACAGGGTGTCTGGAGGGAGTATCTGCAGTAACACAGAGTGTCTGGAGGGGGTATCTGCAGTAATACAGAGTGTCTGGAGGGAGTATCTGCAGTAACACAGGGTGTCTGGAGGGAGTATCTGCAGTAACACAGAGTGTCTAGAGGGAGTATCTACAGTAATACAGAGTGTCTAGAGGGAGTATCTGCAGTAACACAGAGTGTCCGGAGGGAGTATCTGCAGTAATACAGAGTGTCTGGAGGGAGTATCTGCAGTAATACAGAGTGTCTGGAGGGAGTATCTGCAGTAATACAGAGTGTCTGGAGGGAGTATCTGCAGTAATACAGAGCGTCTGGAGGGAGTATCTGCAGTAACACAGGGTGTATGGAGGGAGTATCTGCAGTAACACAGAGTGTCTAGAGGGAGTATCTGCAGTAACACAGAGTGTCTAGAGGGAGTATCTACAGTAATACAGAGTGTCTAGAGGGAGTATCTGCAGTAACACAGGGTGTCTGGAGGGAGTATCTGCAGTAACACAGAGTGTCTGGAGGGAGTATCTGCAGTAACACAGGGTGTCTGTGGGAGTATCTGCAGTAACACAGGGTTTCTGGAGGGAGTATCTGCAGTAACACAGAGTGTCTGGAGGGGGTATCTGCAGTAATACAGAGTGTCTGGAGGGAGTATCTGCAGTAACACAGGGTGTCTGGAGGGAGTATCTGCAGACCACCACTTCTGATGATGTCAGCAGACCGAGTCAGTTCAGAGGCAAAGCCAGCAGCTGCAGACTTGAATACAAGTTCTTACCCAATATGTTAAAACCACCATCTGGCCCCGAAGAGGGGCCAGATGGTGGTTTTAACATAATAGGGTCAGAAATACATGATTGTGTTCCTGACCCTATAGTGTTCCTTTAAGCAAGAGTATGTGAAGAGTAGTTAGGGTTGCCACCTTCCTTGGAAAAAAATACAAGCCTTAATCATTTGTATAATTAATTAGTTATGCGTGACATCACATGATGCAAATCACAAGGAGTGACATAAGAGAAAATTCTGTAAAATCACCAACAAACTACTCACTACTCAGTTTGATTCTGCTGTATAGATGGATTGCTCCCATTGTCTCTCTGTCTCCCAAGTCACCCAGTGTCTGTGTCCCTATGTATCACAATGTCAGTGTCCCCATGACACACAACCCCCTAGTCTCCCAGTGTCCCCATGTCTTAGTGTGTCCCCATGCCACTAGGATACTAGGGGACATAGTGAGACATGGGAACACTGAGAAACCGGGGGACACTGAGACACTTGGGGATACTGGGAGACATCGGGGCACTTGTGGATACAGACATGGGGACACTGGGAGACATGGAGACACTGAGACATTTGGGGACACTGGGAGAAATGAGGACACTGAGAGACATCGGAACACAGACTCTGGGAGACTAGGGGACATTGGGAGACATGGGGACACTGAGACACTAGGGACACTGGCTGGGAGACAGACACTTGGAGACATGGGGACACTTGTGGACATAGACATGGGGACACTGGGAGACATGGGGACACTGGGAGACATGGGGACACAGACATTTGGGGACACTAGGCACACAGAGACATGGAGACACAGACACTGGGAGACTTGGGGACACTGGGAGACATTGGGACACTGAGGACACTGGCTGGGAGACATGGGGACACTGAGACACTAGGGACACTGGCTGGGGACATGGGGAGACATGGGGACACTGTGTCCCAAGTGTCTCTGAGTCCCAATATCTAAAAATAATATCAGGAAGTATTACTTTACTGAGAGGGTAGTGGATGCATGGAATAGCCTTCCAGCTGAAGTGGTAGAGGTTAACACAGTAAAGGAGTTTAAGCATGCGTGGGATAGGCATAAGGCTATCCTAACTATAAGATAAGGCCAGGGACTAATGAAAGTATTTAGAAAACTGGGCAGACTAGATGGGCCGAATGGTTCTTATCTGCCGTCACATTCTATGTTTCTATGTTTCTATGTTTCTATGAGTCTCCCAATGTCCCTATGTCTCACAGCATCCCCATGTGTCTCAGTGTCCCCATGTCTCACAGTGTCCCTTAGAGTCTCAGTGTCCCCATGTTATCCAGTGTCCCCAAGTGTCTCAGTGTCCCCAGGTCTCCCAGTGCCCCCTAGTGTCTGTGTCCCCATGTGTCCCATAGTGTCTCAGTGTCCTCATGTCTCCCTGCTGCCTTTCCCCCCATCCCTCACTTACCTGAGCTGTAGAGCTGCTGTCTGAACTCTCTGTGCTGTGTAGCTGCTCCCCCGTGGATCAATGAGTAGTGGAGAGAGGCAGGGATATGCTGTAACTTCCTATCCCTGCCACTCTCCACACACAGTGACCCCTACTGGCCGGTGCTGTTTATACTGAGAAAAATACCTGCAATTGTATTGACGAGTTTTACTGCAACACCGGCTGTGCCAGTAAAATACCAGTCAGGTGGCAAACCTCAGAGTAGTGTGTAAAAAAAAAAAAATGTTTTAGTTTTTTTTAAATGGGCCTATTCCATGGGCCTGTGCCTGGAGCTGCAGCTCCATCAGCCCCTATGTTAATCCGGCCTTGTTAACAGATGGTATTTCTTAACAACGTTACAGAGAGTGAGAGATCTTAAAAGGACACTCCAGTGCCAGGAAAACAAACCGTTTTCCTGGCACTGCATGTCCCCTCTCCCTCCCACCTCCCATCCCAGGTTGCTGAAGGGGTTCAAACCCCTTCAGTGACTTACCAGAGTCCAGCGGCGATGTCCCTCAGGGCGCGTCCAGGGTCCACCCATGCTCCTCCCCCGCCAACGTCGGGGGAGACCGATTGCGCATGCGCGGCCACCGGCGGGGAGAGACCTAATGCGCATGCAATGCAATGTTGTGCACGCGTATTAGACCTCCCCATAGGAAAGCATTGAAAAATGCTTTCAATGCTTCCCTATGGGGATTTTAGCAACGCTGGAGGTCCACACATAGCGTGAGGACGTCCAGTGACGCCATAGCACAGAAAATCTGTGCTATGAACCAGGAAGTGCCCTCTAGTGGCTGTCTAGTAGACAGCCACTAAAGGAGGAGTTTTCCCTCCAAGGTAAATATTGCAGTTTATGAAAACTGCAATATTTACAGTTGCAGGGTTAAGGGTAGTTGGAGTTGGCACCCAGACCACTCCAATGGGCAGAAGTGGTCTGGGTGCCTGGAGTGTCCCTTTAAGTAGTTTTTAATATCAACAAGTCAGGAACACATCAGGAGAGGAGAGTGGATCTTAAGAGGAAGAGAACATGGTCCTTTGTCCTCAGTCCTTTATAGGCAAAATTACGTAAAAACTTTTCATTTAGACTCTGGCCACATAAGGAAACTCCCCATATAAGGACCCTACCCCCAATCTCCCTATGTAGCACATTTCAGGATCCTTATGGTTCAGAACAGCAAACACCATCTGTTCTTTTTAACCCTTTAGACAGCCACACCTTAATATGTATTTGAATAGGAACATATAGAATATGTAATATTCTACAACTATTTAAAGCAGCTATGTCACTTCTGAATATTGCATAAAGGAATTTCAAGGAAATCCTCACGCAATCCAAAGATACCAAAAATTACAAAAATGTAAGTACAACCATGTCTTATGGTAAAGTCTGAGGCTCCTTCTCTATTGTGGGATCCTCCACTCAAACTGCTCCTGGCAAATAGAACTCTTTTCCATGATTGCAATGCCACCAAGTGACACTCTTGTGTTTGTTATGAATGGCATGAGTACTGTCTCTTGTCACCCAGAGGCAGGACGAGATTACCCACATGGCAGCTCCCTATTGCATGGTCTCAGACAGAGGCCTGGAGGTCTGGCTCTGGCTGTGAGGTCACTCTTTGAGTCGGTAGAAAGATCAAAGCCATCTCCCTACTCTGCTATTTACTCCCTCATTATGCTCGAGGGAACATTGTGATCTACATCAATATCAGGTGCTGTGAGTATATTTTTTTTAATTATTTTTTTTAATTTATATTTTATTGAGTTTTCTCACACAAAACACACTTCAACAATTTATGAGAGAAATATCATGTGAAAGACAACGGTTCAACAATTTCTTATTCCAGGCTGTCTGTGTAGGTTTACATCTTTATTGTACAACATTTGGGTCTGCTTCTTGTGGGGGCCCTCCCATGGACCAGTGTGCGTGTAGGCTGCCCTGAACTTGGGGTCGCCCTTTCCTTTATATGTTAACTAGGTGCTGATGCCCACTCGTGCAGCTGTGGTAAATTGGTAACTATATTTTAACTATATACATAACCTCTGAGTGTTCCCTGTTATTAAGCTGTGTATCATGTGCTTGTCCTCTGGTCATAGGGGTTCTTAAATTCTCCTGTCGGGGCTAGCATGGCAATGTCATGCGGGCAGTCTCCCCTAGGCTTGCGTGGGCCCAGTGGGGGACTTGTAACGGCCGTGTGATGGCCTTAGGTATGCAGTGTGTGAGGGTTTAGTGGTGTGCACCGGCTTTGGCTCTATGGGCTCGCTCTGGGTCCTTCCGAATTACCTGCAGGCTTCTTAGAATTGCTGCTTGGTCTCCCTGGGGGGTTAGTGTAAATGTTTCCCCTTCCCTCTGGGCCACTAAGTATCCCTCTATATTTGATATCTGCCTCCCTCAGTTGTTTTGCCACGGGTGTGAGGTGCCTCTTTGCCATTAGCGCGGCAAACAGGAGATCCCCGTATATAGCTATTGTTGAGCCCTCGAATCTGATACTCTTAATCTCTCTGGAACGGGACTTTATGGTGGACCTAGCTGTAATGTCCCTAGTGACAGCAATAATGTCTCTTGGTGCTTCCTCTGGAGCAGCTGCCGCCTTTCGGATCCGGAATGCTGCGGTCACTAGTTCCGTGCCAGCACCCCTTGTGGCTCCCATGTGGTGCAGTAGGCGGTGTAGGGAGGGCAGGAGGTCTTCTCCCGAGATTCTTTCTGGCACTCCTCGAAGGCGTATGTTCTTCCTTCTATGTCTGGACTCACCGTCACACTTCTGGCAAGTGTCTGGACTTGGTGGGTGAGTTCCTGGATCTCTTTCTGTGCGGTTTGTAGCTTTTGGTTCCTGGCTCCTTCTCTGGCTTCCCCATCCGCAATCCGTGTGCGCAGAGTTCCCAGCTCGGCTTGTGTTGCCCGTAGGTCCGCCTTCCACACTTGTCTCATTTCCAGCAACAGGTTCTTTATGTCCCGTTTGGTAGCCAGTGAGGAGTCCTCGTTGGATCCGGACTCGCTTTCGTTACCACTCGCAAAGCCAGTCCCTCTTATGTTGCTCTGTCTCATGTGTTCCCTCAGAGGCTTCACTATCACTCAGCTCTGCCGGCGCCATTTTAGGAGCGGCCCGCGGGGTAGGCCTTTCAAATGAGAGCCTGATGTCGGGCATTTGACGAGTCACCTGCATTTGGGGTTTCTTATTTTTACGCCCCATTATGTCTTCTGGGTGGGGGTTTCCGTTTTTCTTTGCTTTTGGAGCGATTTTAAGGGTGATTAGACAACTTTTTGTGGTTTCTTTAGCGGAGCTCCTTTCAAACACGTCTTGCCTGCAGCTCGATCAGCCACACTGGGTAGGCGGCCGCTGCCCAGCTATCCTGCCCGGCCAGAGGTGAGAGTGTAGCGCGGGACTAAGGGGGTCCGGCCCTGTTCCCCCCCCCCTCTGGGCCGGCGGGGGTGATCCCGGTCCCACCCTGGGCCTGCCAACATGCAGAAAACCAGCACACCTGGCTGCGACTGAGCTTCCCTAAAAAGCGGAGGCCGCAAGGAAGATGGCGGACACCGCATAGTGAGCCACCCAAGCGTGAAAGAAGGCGGACACATCTGCCACGCACTGTCTGCGGGATGACATGACAGGCAGGGAAATCGCCAAATACCTGCTGAGAGCCACCCGGTGACCAGCTAAACCGTGACGGAGAAACTAGAAACATGCAAGGATAAACTCACGGCGGGAGACGGAGCCCCGGCAACGACCTCAGTGACAGCCGTGCAGAAGCCGACAGCAGCACCATAAGGGGAACACAACATGGCTGCGGAGATATCTCTCCACCTGAGGCAGGCACGGGACTACATCGCTTGTACATTGCGGGGAACCGATTGCTCTGCCACCCTGCCATCACTCTGCCACGTAACTCGATACGCAGCCATGGACTTCCATCCTGCTGATACAAAGCGGGTCTGGGGTGGACAACCTTATAGAAAGCGAAGACATGAAGACATCTGACATAAAAATGCATATTAACTGTAAGCTATTGTCACTACTCACTAAAGCAATCTACTAGACAGCGGTAGCTATAGCATGTACTTAGCTTGTAAGAACAATTATGTATTGCTAACTCAGCCCATAGCTAGTTTAACATGTCTTATCACACATATGTTTCATTCCGAACACGCGTGGTTACCTTAGCATAGTACGCAAACAATCTATAACATGACTAACATACATGATTTAAGACTGTTCATATATACAAAAATAGTGCATTGTACTACCACACCCTAATGCTTTCCATGTTATCACTCTTTGTATTGAACTAAGCATGCGGATTGCCTTTGGGGTACCACGTGCCTGAATGTTAACACCGTATGCACTGCAAAAATAAAGAATAAAAAAAAAAAAAAAAAAAGAAACGTTGCGTTGCATTCTGTCACAATAAATCTGCCTGCGGCTTGAAAATTGGAGTGCCTGTGAGTTTTTTCTGCTTGGATTATTGTACTGGGATTGCTGGTCCTGCTCTGGAGCACCCTTGGCCGCTGGGATCGAGTGCGGTTCTCACCACTTACTCTGTAAACTGGTGTGAGTGACATTTTGTGTATATTTCAGTAAGAGTGTGTTAGTGAGAGTGAGTGACATTGTGTGTGTACTTCAGTAAGAGTGTATGTGTGTTAAATACCACCATTATTATAAATTAAATACCACCAAAGCAATTTAATGCATCATTTATCACAGCTATAAATTATGTATTCAATCTAAAATGTATGTATTTTTTCAGTATGTGTGTGTATGGGTGTACACATTAAGCAGTATGTGTGTCTGGATTTATGTATTAGGCAGTATGTGTGTATACAGAGCCGGCTATAACCTCAGCACACAGACACTTCACTCCCGGCACACAGGCACACTGCATCCCAGCACGCATAGATACACTGCATCCCAGGCACACAGACACACATTATATATCCCCACATACTGCATCCCCAGCACACAGACATTTCAACTCACTGTTTAATGAATAGACAGGAAAAAAAAGGGGAAATGACAAAAGACAATTACAGGGCTATTCGCTAAACTGATCATTTTTGGAGCTTCAAAATGAATTAAAAGTTAATTTCAAATGTAAGGTCAAAGTAGCTAAATTTGGAGAATGTTTCAAGTTTTTTAGTTTTTTTTTTGTCCTTAAATTAAAGAAATTTACTTTGAATTTACAACAATTCTTACTTTACTGAATAACCCTATAACGAGAAACCGTGTAGAGAGAATCTGTAGCATACAGTTAGCAGAGAAATCATGAACAAAGAGTCTGCAAGTGTTGGGAAAACAGAAACTGGATAAAACGCTAATGAGAGAGATTTTTAAGAGTAGGAATAAGCACTGTGGAGGAAAGGGACAGCTGATCAGACCTAATTGTAAACCAAATGACAAATTGAAGCCAAAATAGCTGATTTAGAAGAATTTTCCAACCCCGCTACAGTCACATTTCAGCAGTTCTTCCTTAAACTTTGCTTTGCAATTCTGTTTTCAATGCTCTGAAATTCAGAGTTTAGTGAATAAACTTCTGAAATAATGTAGTTACATTCATGAGGGGGCCGGCCCAAGACATTGTGCTGCCAGGATCCAAGCAAATAACATATGTAACCCTGTGAAGTTACACAGGCTGCATTATCTGAAATGCCCAGTAGATGGCACATGGCCCCAGTATGTTGTTAATAAAACATTGAGCATTGATCACATGACTTGCTGAAATCAGTGAGAGGAGTGTGGCATCATCGCAGTTCCTGTTAGGACTTCCTGCACAGCTCTGGGGAAGGAGGGCCTAAAGGATTCCAGAAGGATCACATGCTGAGCTGAAAAGGAGGACATGTGAGAGACTGTAGCACAGAGATGGAACCTGGCGGAGAGAACTTGTTTCACCCAAGATCACACCAGAAGAGAGAGGAGACTGCTACTGACTACCTGGTTAATTGTGTTGTGAGGGTAAGCCAAGCCTCTCCCTGTATCACCACAGGGCACCTGTCCTCACTCACAGTAAAGACTCTGAGGTCCCGTATGGACATTACACATCTGAGGCTGCGTCAGTGACCCTGTGGAGCAGGACTTATTAGGGCCCCAACTCTCCTATGTGCACCAACGGCCGCTAGGGCGAAGATAAGGGGGTGGGACGCAGGTGTGCTGGTGGGTGAGTGAGGAAAATCCACATTTGCAGTGTTATCTGTTACGCCATTGTATTTTCCTATGTATGTTGGTTCAATTGCTATTTACCATATAAAGTTAGTTCCAGTTAGGCTCTGTCAGTCTCATTGCACCAAGTATGTTCCCAGTGGGACCCCACATCCCTACCCCGGATGCTCCACTGGGTGGAGGCGCTGCCGCAGACATGTACCCCAGCTCCCAGATAGCGGAGGCTCAGGATCCGCCTGTCAGGCATAGTGAGTTAACTAGGTTTAAGGACCCCAAAGACACTAGGGGGCATCCCCAAAACCCCGTTACATATGGAGGCGCTGCTGAGATGAATTGGGGTACAACCAGTGAGAATAGGCTAAGTCCTCAGGCCACTCCCTCCTTTGCAAAAGAGTGGGCCCAGAAAAGAAATGTACCATTACAGCAAGCTGTGATGTTATGCAAAGTCCCATCCTGCTGTGAGATGAATCACGTCATCTTGTGTATAGAACTTCGACTGGGAATAGAAATGGCGACCGTCAGGGATATCCTGCAGGATTCTGAAGGCCAAACTTACATGTTAATATATTGTCATACAGACTTGGGAGACCACGAGATGCCTACCAACATTCATTTATATGGAGCCCCGGATGAAGGATGCTCCTTAGTGTACGCTCTCCTTGATAAGAAAGAAAGGGCCTCACTGCAACAACCCTTTAAATTAGAACGGAAAGATTATGTCACAGAAAATTATTCTAAGCTCCTGACCCCCATCTCCGGAAAGGCCGGAGCCATTCCTAAACAAGCTGCCCATCCTCCTAGAGGACAGGGGATGATTACTCCTAAAGTAGAATCTCATCCATCTACAGCATTACTGAAACCAGACAACCCTGAAGTACACACCCTGCCTACAGGAGGTAGTGATGTATCGGACATACTACAGAAACTCTCAGAAGCCATAGTGACGGCAAACCACACCCATAGTTACCGCAAACTAAAGGTGTTTTCTGGGAATCAGCCTGTTCCTGCAGGAGAAGAGCCTTTTGAGGTCTGGAAGGATAATGCTATGCAGTTGTTGGAGGAATGGTCTTGTACGGATACCATAAAGAAACAGCGGTTGGTGGAGAGTCTTTGTTTTCCCGCTACAGACATGATAAGACTGTACAAGGGAGTAAATGGGCAAGCTACTGGGCACGACTATCTACAAGTTTTACAGGATGCTTATGGGAAATCAGAAGATTTGGATGATCTGTTGGTTAAGTTCCTAGCCACTAAGCAGAAGGAGCCTGAAAAAGCCACTGACTATATCAACCGGTTACAATTATCGCTTGGAAAGTTATTTCATAAAGGAGCAGTCACTGCCCCTGAGTTGGATGCTCGGCTATCTAAGCAAATTCAGAGAGGTGGTTTGACCAATAATCCAGTTATGATTCTGCTGAGAGCCAAATTGGATGATAAAGTTCTGCCTTATTCCACATTAATAAATACAGCTAGGAGAATGGAAGACCAGACGTGTCCACCCCTACAGAAGGAGAAAGAGGATACAGAACTGTCAGCTCTTAGGAAGAAGGTGGCAGAATTGGAGCTCTTATGCAAATCACCACCAGAGAGAGCAGCTTTTCCCCCTGGAAGTGGGGGGCAACACAGGAAGACTCAGAAAAAGCTGTTTCCTGAGGATTCACCCCGCCGAGGGGACTGCTTTAAATGTGGAAAGTCAGGGCATTTTCAGCGGGAGTGCCCTGCGAATTCCATGGAGGTGGATGTGGAGGTGCTGGCAACCGAGCTCGAGGAGACTCAAATGACCAGGTCTTACAAGCGAAGGAAGACCCGGCCTACATATAGTCTATCTGTAGGGGCCAAGATTGGGCCTAAATCTTTGATACACGTACAAGTGGAAGAAATTCATGCTTCAGCATTGCTAGATACAGGTTCTCAGGTCACCATTATCTACAGAGACTTCTATGAACGTCATTTGAAACACATTCCTATGGAACCTGCAGGAGAGTTTCAGCTATGGGGCGTTGGGTCGCAAGCTCAACCTGTGGAGGGATGCATAAAAGTGACCATATTCCCCAGTTAAATACCGGGATGATATGTCCTATGGAGCTGGAAGCTTTGATATGCCCTGCAGCTAAGAAAGTGTGTGCCCCAATAATATTGGGTACTAATGCAAAGATGGTACAGGATGTATTCACAGCCTATCTGACAGAAGTGGGAGATGTCTCCTTAGACCGACTGATGGAGGTCAGCCCTGTCCTAGGAAAAGAGTGTCGACGACTAGCCCTTGAAACAAAACCAGGGTTGTGCCACTATTCAGGAACAGAACCTGCATTTGTGAAGCCTGGTGAGACTAAAACCTTACGAGCCATAGCCTCAATGCACCATGAAATGTTGGGGGGAACTGGACAATACCTTATTGAGTCTCTGCCTGAAGAGGATCAGAAGAAGGGGTGGACTCTCATACCTGAGATAAAAGATTGGCGAAAAAGGTGGTGTCGGAGCTTTCCTGTGATGGTACAGAATTTAACCGCCACGGAAATCCGGATTGATCATCATCAAACGATTGGTTTAATACACCTTCTAGATCAAGTTTCGTCCATCATGTCTGTGAGTGCAGAACAGAAGGATTATGTGAAAGCACCTTTAGATTTTGATCTAGAAGATTCTCCCCTACCACAGCAGTGGAAAGACAGCCTTCGTTCAAAACTGGCCACCCGAGAGGGAGTGTTCTCCAGAGCAGAGATGGACGTGGGGTGTTCTAAGAGTGCCACCCATGCTATAAGACTTGCTGATCCTACTCCCTTCAGAGAAAGGTCAAGAAGAATACCCCCTCGAGATGTGGAAGATGTCCGGGACATACTCCAGCAGATGGAAGGAGCAGGCATCATCACAGAGTCCCGGAGCCCCTATGCCTCACCTATTGTGGTAGTGAAAAAAAAGAATGGTTCAGTTCGGCTATGTGTGGACTACCGTACTCTGAACAAGAGGACTGTGCCAGATCAGTACACTTTGCCCCGGATAGAGGATCTTCTGAACGCCCTATCCGGCAGCCAGTGGTTCAGTGTGCTTGACTTGAGGTCTGGATATTATCAGGTACCCATGAAGAAGGAGGATCAGGAAAAGACAGCTTTCATCTGCCCTTTGGGGTTCTTCCAGTTTACCAGAATGCCACAGGGAATCACAGGAGCTCCTGCTACTTTTCAGAGGCTGATGGAGAAAACTGTGGGGGATATGAATCCCAAAGAGTGTCTAGTGTATCTAGATGACCTAATTGTTTTCGGGAAGACACCAGGGGAGCATGAACAAAGATTGCTAAAGGTGTTGGATCGACTGCAAGCTGAAGGCCTGAAGCTATCAGTGGACAAATGCCGATTTGCCCAGAACTCTGTCACTTATGTGGGGCACATAGTCTCCGCTGAAGGAGTAGCCACAGATCCTGCTAAAATTGAAGCAGTGTTGAATTGGCCAAGACCAAATAACATCAGTGAGTTGCGGTCCTTTCTCGGATTCTGTGGTTACTACCGAAGGTTCGTGAAAGACTACTCAAAGATTGCTCGAGAGTTACATGACCTGCTTAAGATTACCTCTGACGTAAAGGGTGTTAAGGCACCATATCCTACAGACCTCTTTGGAGAGAAATGGACTTCAGGATGTGAAGATGCCTTTCTGACACTGAAGAAGAGACTTACAGAAGCTCCTGTCTTAGCCTATGCAGACCCTGAGAAACCATATATCCTCCATGTGGATGCCAGCATGGAAGGCCTAGGGGGTGTACTGCACCAAAGTTATCCAGAAGGATTGAGGCCAGTGGCTTACATAAGTAGAAGTCTTACAGGTGCAGAGAAGAACTATCCAGTCCATAAATTGGAATTTCTGGCACTCAAGTGGGCCATCGTGGATAAGCTGCATGACTATTTGTATGGAGCAACATTCGAAGTAAGGACTGACAACAATCAACTTACCTACATCCAGACTACAGCTAAGCTGGATGCCACAGGACATAGGTGGTTGGCTGCCTTGTCAAGCTACAGTTTCAGCCTGAAGTACAAGCCTGGGCCCAAGAATGTCAGTGCAGATGCCCTGTCCCGCAGACCTAGACTCCCTCCTCACCAAGAAGAAGAGGAGTGGGAAGAGATCCCTGGGCCGGGGGTAGGAGCCTTTTGTCAGATGTATGTGGTGGCCGAGAGTCAAGAAGAATTTGTCGAGCTAAGAGGGATAGACTCCATTAGCCACTCTCCAGAAGCTGTGCCTGAGGTGTTCCATGCTCCAGTCATGCTTCAACAGTGGTCCAGTATAACCACAGAAGACAAGAGGAAGGCTCAAGCGCAGGACTGGTATATTGGGATAGTTATCAGAGCAATAAAGACTGAGAATCCTAAATTGCTGACTTCTCTACCTGTGAGTCAAAGAGAATTATACCGAAGAGAATGGAGCCGACTACATCTCGAAGATGGAGTACTCTATAGGGTCGTGAAGTATCATGATCACCCTGATAGAAAACAATTGGTACTACCGCACAGATACCGTGGCATGGTCCTGAGAGCTCTCCACGATCAACATGGGCATCTCGGGGTGGACAAGACCTATGGCCTAGTACAAGATCGGTTCTATTAGCCTCGCATGAGGGAACATGTCGAGCAACATGTAAAGACATGCAGGAGGTGTATCCAGAGGAAGACCCTGCCTGTGAGAGCTGCCCCTATGGGTCATCTGAAAAGTGCGGGACCCATGGATCTTGTGTGCATGGACTATCTCTGCATTGAGAACGATACAGCGGGAATTGGAAATGTGCTGGTGGTAACGGACCATTTCACCAGATATGCTCAAGCCTTCCCCACTAAAGATCAAAAGGCTGTGATTGTAGCCAAAGTCCTTTGGCAGAAGTATTTTATTCACTATGGATTACGCAATCGGATACACTCTGATCAAGGTAGAGACTTTGAGAGTAAGTTGATCAAGGAGCTGTTGGGCATGTTGCAGGTGCAGAAGTCCAGAACCACACCTTATCATCCGGAGGGTGATGCACAGCCAGAACGGTTCAATAGGACTGTAACGGAGCTCCGTGTACCCCGACCGAGTACCCTCCGTTGATGGATGCTCCTAGCGCTCTCAGAGGACTCCAAGCACTGCAGACGACACCACAACCACCGCAGGCTCCACAACCGCCGTAGCTTAACTGGAGCCGCGCCGTCTTCCTTCCACCCTGGATCGGCTTCTGTCCTCCAGGACCGTGTGGGGAAGACCTCTCCTCCAGGAGAGCGTATCCGGAACAAGCTCTTAAAAGAGCTAAGTGATTAAGAGCTCAGGGGAATATGCAGAGCATAGCAATCCCCAGTATGATATAGCAGTTCCCTCCAATAACGAGACACGGCTACGTATTGAGGGTCAGAAGAGGTCTGAGGACTGGAACACCCAGCCTGCTTTTTATTAGGATCAGGTACATACAGGACACTCCCAGGGGGAGGATGAAATTGACCAATCACATGCATGGTAACACCCCCACGTCTCCTCCCCTCAGATAAACACATAACCCAATTAAAACATACATTATTTTACCCAAGTTCTGGATGTACCCCAAAAACAGGGGGTACAGCTTTAAATCTGGTATCCCCAAATAGCCCTTGTTCAGGGGAACAGTCTGTCCAAAAATCAGCCCATTCGGATGGATGGTTCGGGAGATACAGGGCTCCAAAGTTTTGACCGACCGCACAGACCAACTAGCCGAAAATAGTTCCATGAGTTTTGGCCTTGCGGTCGGTCTCCGTTCGCACGGTAAAATAGACGAAATTCTTGCCATCCATTCGCATCTTTGTGGTCGCTAGAATCCCCATACTAAGTTAAGTATAACTACCGAACGGCCGGTCGTTCGGTAGTTTCCGTGCGTAATTCTGGATGTCTGGAGGTCTTAGCGGTATTCGCCTGTTTGTGCTTCCGATTTCAGTTCCATGCGTTCACAGGCAAACACCGCTGTTCGCACGCAAGATGGCCGCGAACACGTGGAAAAGTCCCGAAATGGCGGCCACCTATTCAGAGCACAAAGAATTCGCATGAAATCATGCGAACGGCTGTATTCTCCAGTAATGGCATTCTCATGCACTATATTCGCCTAAATCCCCTGGCTGTTAGGTTATATTAGCAGTCCAAACCTACAGCATAGATAAAGGGAAAAAGACAGTCTAATACAAGTCCATATGCCTGAATACAGGGTTTGCAGTGCAATATAGTCCAGGACCATAGTCGCAGGGGAGGAGGCGGGCAAGCAGGCCTCTCCAGGACAAAGTGGCGAAGGGCACCTCGTCACAAGGACCCTCCTAGATATGCTAGGGACTCTCAAGCAAGTCGAGAAGCGGTCTTGGAGTAAACATGTGGAAGCCATGGTCCACGCATACAACTGTACAAGGCATGAATCTACAGGGTTCTCACCCTATTTCCTAATGTTCGGAAGAGAAGCTTGATTGCCGATAGATGTCCGTTTGGGAGTGTCTCCTGATGGAACAGATTCAACTTCACACTTTCAATGTTTCGTTTTTATTAAAATTTTGTTGTAGTAAGAAATTCAGAGTTATAGGGGTACAGAATGAAGAAAAGGGAAGGGTACATGAATATGCAAGGTCATATTATCTCATTGCAAAGTACACAGTAGACATTGATCGAAGTTAAACAAAGAGGACGATAAGTGTTGAGTTATTCAGGTGGTACATGCAAAATACATACATATTACACATCGTCTATTAGATACCATCTCCAAGTTGCTTTCTTTCTGTAAATCTATATGCCTACTATTGCATAGAGTGATGACTAGTGTCCGACTTGTGGACTGTGTGTGTTCACCAGATTGTATGCACATTCATAGGTCGGGGTGTAGGTGGGGGTATGGGGTGTTAGAGAAAGTAAACAGGGGGGTAACTTAGTAACCAGTGTTTATACAATACAGTACGAGTGTCTTGTACTAGTACCGTGCAGTATACAGTTTGTTTTACTTGTCTGAGCGTTGTGGTACGACTTAATCGCGTAAATTCCCAGATGCTAGCCGGTGGAACGTTGGCTGTGAAAGTTATGAAATGTGTTAAATGTTAGTGGTGTGAGTTTTCACTATTTCAATATTTCTTTGCGTGCCGTGTGCCAATTTTCCCAGTGTGTGGAGTAGGATTCGACACGACCCTGTATTTTGTATGCCATGCGTTCGTACATAGCGATATTGTCTAGTCTGCCCCATACTTCTAGCGGTGTTGGGGCGCTCCGTTTCTTCCAGTGACAAGCTATGCTGGTTTTAGCTGCGGTTAAAATATGCAGGAGGACATGTTTAGTTTTGTCTGTTAACAATTCTGGGGACAGGTGGAGGAGGAAGCATTCTGGTGTGAATGGGAGTTTGCGATGTGTAATCAGTTTGATGGCTTTTCCTATTAGCCTCCAAAAGTCGGTTATTGCAGGGCATGTCCAAAAAATGTGTAACATATCTCCCCTGGGGGCATCACATCTCCAGCAGTTAGGTGGTGTGGTCTTGTACATGAGAGCCAGCCTGACTGGTACCATATACCACCTCATAAGTATTTTACAGTAGGCCTCCCAGTGCGCTAGGCTGTGAAACGCTTTTCTAGTTGTCTGAATGGCTTGTAGCCATAATGGCATCGGGATGTTTACTTCGAGCTCGCGTTCCCACAAGCGCATATAGGTGTGCTTGTGGAGCGGGTCCCTATCGTTGAGAGCTGTATAGCACATGGATAATGATTTTGATTGCGTGGGTCGTTTTATGCAGTGTCGGCCGAAGTGTGTTAGTTGTGTTTCCTCACAGTATTGTGCGTGTAAATTTTGTAGGATGTGTTTTATCCTGATATACTTGAATATGTCCCTGGGGGGAAGTTTGAACTCCAGTTGGAGCACTGGAAACGGTTTTAGGCCTGCTTCTGTGTATAGTTGGGCTATCGAGTGTATGCCACTCGTAGTCCATGTTGTCATAGTGATATTTTCAGCTAATTCTGAGATTGTTTGTATAGGTGCGAAGTATAGAAGATTAGTCGCACCCGTGAGTGTGCCTGCCCATTTCTTCCAGCTTTTTAGTAGAAAGTTTGTGCTTTGTAAGGGGTTGTTCGCGGGCGTCTTCCCGAGTACACACGCCCGCAGTGCGGCTTGCACAGTGAGTGGCTGAATGCAGGCGTTTTCTAGGGAAGCCCAAATAGGTGTGTGATGGCGTGTGAGTAGTTCCAGGCCTTGTGCCAGGATTGCGGCTCTATAGTACATCCTGATGTTTGGGATGCCCAGCCCCCCTTTATTCGGGGAAAGCCAGGTTAGGCGCCTAGCTAGTCTTGGTGTTTTTTTTTTCCAAATGTAGGCATTGAAGATACTTTGGAATTTGTGTAGTAGTTTGTCGGTGAGTGCTATGGGAATGGTGCGGAATAGATATAGGATATGGGGCAGTGCCATCATTTTGATGGTGTTCACCCTTCCCAACCATGAGATTTTCAGATCTTGCCAGCCATCAAGTAGCGATTGTAGTTTATGGGCTACCTTGGTGTGATTCTCTTTGGGAAGATGTTGGGCTGATTTGGTCAGATTAATACCTAAGTATTTTATGGATACCTTCCTCCAGTCAAATGGGTGTGAGCCCATGAGGGACTGCACGGTGCGCTGGGGGAGGTTTATGGGCAGGGCTTGTGTCTTTTTGAGGTTATTCCTATAGTATGAAACTCTTCCATACTCTTGGAGAAGAGTCATTAGATTTGGGATGGATCGTTCTGGGTCGGAAACGTATATTAACACGTCATCTGCGAATAAGGCTAATTTTTGGGTCCCTGCTGGGGTGTCTAAGCCTGTAATCAGGGGGTCTTGTTTGATGCGTTGTATGAGTGGTTCTAGACATAAAATGAAAAGTAACGGGGACAGCGGGCAGCCTTGGCGAGTGCCATTGCTTATGTGGAATGTGTTTGACAGGAAGCCGGAGTTGAAGATCTTGGCTGATGGCATTTGGTACAGTGCCTTAATACCTCTCAGAGATTGGCTAGTGAAGCCCATTTTGGATAGTGTGGCCTCCATGTATAGCCAGTTCAGACGGTCGAACGCTTTTTCAGCGTCAAGCGCCAGAACTGCTCCTGATTTCTTATGTGTGTTAGCCCAGTTGATCATATTGATGAAGTGTCTAGTATTATCACCCGCTTGTCTGCCTGGGACAAATCCCGCTTGTTCGGCAGAGACTAGGTTGGGGAGGTTTTGTTTCAATCTTGTTGCCCATAGTTTCGCATACAGTTTAATGTCTGCGTTCAATAAGGAGATAGGTCGAAGGTTTTCACATTGAGTGGGCGGCTTGCCTGGTTTGGGCAAGGTAACTATATGTGCCTCCAGCATCTCCGCCGGGAGTGTGCCTGTTCGTTTAATGGTATTGAATAGGTCTGTGAGGTGGGGTGTCAATGTCTGTGCTAATTTGTGGTAATAATAATTAGAGAGCCCGTCGGGGCCAGGCGCCTTGTGTTTGGGCAGGGACTTAATAGTGTTGAGCACCTCTTTTTCCATGAATGGTTCGTCCAATTGCCTGCAGGCTATTGGGGAGAGTTGCGGTAGCGATGTTTTGTTTAGAAAGGCCTCTATAGTCTCAAGTGTGGGTTGGGGTGTCGTTGGGTCTTTTTCCAAGTTGTAAAGTGTGTCATAGTAATTTGCCAGTTCGTTTACGATATCTAAAGGGTTATATAATCTGCCTCTTGTGGGGGAGTCAATGTAAGGGATTTTGGTTTGTAGTTGTTTGTGTTTGAGTTTTTTGGCCAGTATTTTGCCTGCTTTGTTCCCTTGTGTGTAAAAGTTGAGTTTGAGAGATCTCATCCATCTTTCAGTGGACAAGAGGTCTAGTTCGTGTAATTCCCTTTGTATTTCGGAGATTTGTTTTGTTAGGGCTTTTGTTGGATTAGCTTTGTTATGTGTCTCAAGGGATGTCAGTTCTAGTCGCAGGAGGTCACGTTTGTCTTTAGTTATCTTTTTAAGTTTGGACCCTTCCCTTATGAGTACTCCCCGTAAAACTGCCTTGTGAGCAACCCAAATGGTTGGGGCCGGGATGTCATCTGATGAGTTGATATTGAAGTATTCAGTTGCTTCTTTGGCTACTGTGTCAAGTATGTGTGGGTTGTCTAGTAAGCTCTCATTGAGTCTCCACTTTCCCCTGCCTCTCGCTGAGTGTAGAGATCTAAAGGTGATTGACAGAGGGGCATGGTCCGACCACGTCCTCTGTCCTATGTGTATGTCCTCTATATTATTCAGGGTCACCTTGTCTACCAGACAATAATCTATCCTTGAGTACGTTCTGTGTACCTGTGAAAAAAACGTATAGTCTCTTTTGGTAGGGTATATAGAGCGCCATGTATCGTAAAGCTCATTGTGGGAAATTAGTTTGCTTAAGTCAGCGCTTATCGCTCTCGATTGAGCGGTGGGGGGTTTGTGGCATTCTCGCTGTATATCGAGATCAGGGTTCAGGGTACAATTAAGGTCACCGCATATTATCGTGTGTCCTTGTTTGATTTTAGTGAGATGTAGCAAAGACTTACGTATAAACGTATTTTGGGCTTCATTTGGGGCGTATAGTGTTGCTATAGTCATCAGCATGCCATTTAGGTTACCCACCAGAACCAGCAGGCGCCCTTCTTTGTCAGTATACCTGTTTGTTTCTTGAAAGACCCAATCTTTATGGAAAAGAATAGCAACCCCTTTGGATTTGTTGGGCGAGAACGCATGGAATACCTGGGGATAGTGAGAGGAGTAGATGCGTGGGGGTTTGCGGACACAGAGATGTGTCTCCTGGAGGCATATGACTGCCGCCTTAGATTTCTGCATTTCTTGCACCAGGAGGCGCCTCTTATGCGGGCTATTCAGGCCTTTGACATTTAACGAGTGGATTTTAAACGTAGGTAGCGTCATGATTGTGTGTGGGAATGCAGTGCTTTAGCGCCTGGGACCAGTAGGGCCTGGTGTCCAACCTGGGGAGTGTTGCGTACGGTCAGGGATAGGCAAACGCACAGACATTGCATGTTTAGGCAAGTTACACACATTATGAGTGGTGGAATACTGATACATTGCATAGCATCTAGGAACATTTTTATACACGTTAACATATATCGTACAAACACATTTAAACCTTGGGTTGGGATATAAGGGGGAGAACAAGGGGATACCTGTGGCCAGCACAGGGATGTAGATCGCCTCAGGTGAGAGTTTGGCATCTCTCGAGAATGGGCGGTGGGGGGTGTGGGTAGACGGCTCCACCGAAGCCGAGCCTATCTAAATTCTGCCTTGAGGAGCCAGATGGAATGAGATAGGTTCAAACACTAGAATATGGCGTTGGAGGCCTAAGTCTAAAGCAAACTAAAACATAACTGTCAGTAGCTCAGTTCAAGAGGTACATGTCTTGATGTTATCGAATCTGGGGTGTGCGCCATACCAGCTCCCCAAACATGTACCGACCACGCCTGTTAGGTAGTCTAAGGGTATTACTTGTGGCGTTGAGAGAAATTGCTTCAGTATGGGGATCCACCTCATGGGCCGGTTGGGAGGCCAACAATTACTGTGCGTGGTTCCCCGTAGGCAAAAGTCACCATGTTGGTGTATGTAAACCTTGTGCTGGATTACATTAGTTTCATTTACAGGGTGCCGGGTAGGCAAGTCGCTAAACCACTATACTATAAACATAACTCAAAACGGCTACGGTGAGTGGCAATTAAAAACCGAACATTAAACAAAACCGTTATGCCAACTGAATTGGCTTAACCGGAAACCCTGAATACATACATATAAGTTATTCGTTAAATCAAATACGTATTGCAGATAGTGATACTTAAGTGAATGAGCCGGCAAGGCCTGGGCCCTGGTTGGTTCTGCTTCAAAGTTCTTTATGTGCTGCTGCTTTCGAAGTCGATCCCGCCATCATCCAGTCAGCTGTCAGCTTCCTTGGTTGCGTGCGCGTGGGAGAGTTGTGGCCCATGTTATGATGTAGGCCCCAGTCTTTGAGTTTCGCCATTCCGGCCTCCGGGTCCAATACTACTTCAGTTTTGCCTTTGTGCCAAATTAGCAGTTTAGTAGGATAACCCCATCTGTACGGGATCTGTCGGTTGCGTAGGGTTTTCGTGATATTAATAAACGTCGTCTCGCCATGGTAGCTGCGGAGAGGTCGGCAAAAATGCTGAGTCCTTGGTACGGTTCGGGTAACGTTTCCAGTTTCCTTGTCGCGGTCAGGACTGCTTCTTTTGAGCTGTAGTAGTGAAAGCGTGCTATAACATCTCTCGGCGTGTCTGCCGTTAGCCTGGCCGGTCTCGGCAGCCTGTGCGCTCTGTCCAACGTCCAGGCCTCAGCCCCGAGCTGTGGTACTAGTGATGAGCATAGGGTTTGTAGAAATTGTGGGAGGGCCTCATTCGGGATTGTGTCAGCTATGCCCCTGAAGTGCAGATTATTTCTGCGGGCCCTGTCCTCCATATCGGCCATTTTAAGCTTTAGAGTTGCTTGTTCTTCCTCCAAGCGGTGTATGTGATCCACCAACTCATTATGGGCTGTGCACATATCATCCGTTTTGGCTTCCAGGCGGTCAGTGCGGTCTCCCAGCTCTTGAATATCATCGCGCAGTTCTCTGGTAATCTGCTTGAAATCGGACCTAAGAGACTCTTTTAAGTCCTGCAGCATTAAATGGAGGCTGTGGTTAGTTACCAGAGAGTCCCCGTGGGGGGTCTGGTCTGCATCTTCGATTGTTAGTGCAGCGGCATCTGCAATGTCAGGGGCTTCTGGTGTTCCGCCGTCGCCATCTTGTTTTTGCCGCGGGCGGTCTTTTTTGGCGTTCCGGACCGGGTCCGTCAATTTCAGCTGTCTGGATGGTGCCATGCTGTGTCAGGATGTTGGGGCGACCGGAGGGGTGAGTTTAGCGGTATTTCTGGCTCGTTTTTGACGGCTTTTAGGCTCGGTGGCTGCGGAGCTCCGTTACAGTGCGACTACTCCATGCGGTCGCAGGACACGCCCCCTCAACTTCACACTTTCAATATGTGAGGAACCTCAAACAAAACCTTCATCGGGCCTATGAGTTGGCCACCCAAGCTGCAGCAAAAATGGAAGAACGGAACAAAAGAAGATATGATGCTAAGGTGAGATATCGGGAGATTCAAGCAGGGGATAAAGTTCTTCTCCGGAATCTAGGTGTGCCTGGAAAACACAAACTGGCTGACAGTGTCAGGGTACCTGGAGTCTCTACCGTTGAGAGAGGTAGAGACTTAGAAGGTTATCCGTCCGGACGCCATGTCTCCTCGGTCTCCCGCGGTTCACTCGACCTTGCTAACGCCGGCCGCGAGGGAGTCACTTCCTTTTATAACAGAAGGACCGGAGGTAGACGTCATGACGCTAACCCGAAACATCCTGCCACTCAAATCTCGGGAGACGAATCAGGACTCGCCGGAGGCGTGTCTCCTCTCCCTAGCCAGGATACTTAACGGGGGTTCTCTCATTCACTCATTGCCCTGTCGTGGTTCTAGTCCTCCTAGTCACACAGTGCTTTGTGATTCTCTTGTCTTTTGGTTCTGACCCGGCTTTGTTATTTACTCTCCTGCCTTTCTGTATTCCTTGACCCGGCTTGTCTCTCGCTTACCTGTCTTCTGTTATCCTCGACCTCGGCTTGTCTCTGACCATTCTATTGTAGTTCTACGTTAGTCCGGCCATTCTAAGGACCGGTATACGTATCAGCTACTCTTTGTACTCTGCGTGTTGGATCCCTGACCCGATCCTGACATTACGACAGGGCCATGGATCCTGCAGGTACAAATTGTCAGCTTGGTTCTCCTGATCCTAGGTTTGACGCCATGGATCATAGGATGGATCAGATGGCTCTGGCACTACAGGCGCTGCTGTCTCGCCCTATTAATCCACCTGAGGAGAGGCGTAACACTTCTGCTTCTTCTGTGGGTTCAGGGTTAGAGGTAGCTACTGTAGGTGCTTCTTCCCAAGTTACCCCACCTGTACGTTATGCTGGGTCTCCTGAGAGGTGTCGTGGCTTTTTGAACCAGATCAGTATTCACTTCGAGCTACAGCCCCGTTCATACCCTACTGATAGGGCAAAGGTGGGATTTATTATTACCTTACTCATTGAGAGAGCTCTGAGATGGGCGAATCCGTTGTGGGAGAATGATAATCCATTAGTCTATAACTATAATTCCTTTGTAGCTGCTTTTAAAAGAACTTTTGACCCTCCTGGCAGGAAGGCCAATGCAGCCAGATTACTGTTGCGCCTTAGACAAGACAACCAAACCCTTGTGGATTATGCACTAGAGTTCAGGTCTTTGGCGGCAGAGGTAAAATGGAATGAACAGGCCTATATAGACGTATTCTTAAATGGATTATCTGATGTAATACTTGATGAGGTAGCTACTAGAGAACTTCCCGAGAATCTGGAGGACTTAATTTCCTTTGTCTCCCGTATTGACGAACGCCTAAGGGAGAGACAGAATACTCGAGATAGAACCGCTAAATCTTTCTCTAGACTAGTACCATCATTTCAAGTTGCTGAAACCAAAGATCCACAGGTTTCAGAACCTATGCAGTTAGGCCTTACTCGTCTCTCAGAGGAGGAGAGACAGTACAGGAGAAGAGAGGGACTGTGTATGTATTGTGGGTTCAGAGGTCATGTACGTTTGAGCTGTCCCAGCCGTCCGGGAAACGCTCGCACCTAAGTTTCTCTAGAGGACAGACCTTGGGTGTTTCGATTTTGTCCTCTACTCATAACTACAAAGAACATAGACTCCTTTTACCGGTCTCGTTAACTTGGGAGAAGGGAACTTTAGAAACTATGGCATTGATAGACTCCGGCGCTGCTGAGAGTTTTATCGACCAAAAGTTTCTCACTAAACACACTATCCCATCCCAGTTAAGGAAGACACCCTTGGCTGTTGAAGCCATTGATGGTAGACCTTTAGTTGAGCCTGTGATTTCCCGGGAGACCACACCTCTTTACTTAACTATTGGTATTCTACACAAGGAGGAAATATCCCTACTACTCATTTCATCCCCTTCTGTTCCCATAGTCCTGGGATATTCCTGGCTTAAGAAACATAACCCCGTTATAGATTGGAGATCAGGGGAAATAGTTTCTTGGGCCCAGAATTGTCAAGAGAGTTGTTTAAAGAAAGTGTCACCTCTTTGTAGTGTCAACCCAATTAATAACGCTACTGACTCTACCAAAGTACAGATACCGTCCTTGTATCAAGATTTAAAGGCAGTATTTGACAAAAGAAAGGCTGATACCTTACCACCACATAGGCCTTTTGATTGCAAAATTAATTTACTTTCTGGTACCATGCCCCCCAGGGGTCATGTATATCCTTTGTCCACGAATGAGAACTTAGTTCTAGAGGAGTATATTCGTGAAAACCTAGACAAGGGGTTCATTAGAAGATCCTCCTCCCCTGCTGGGGCTGGATTTTTTTTTGTTAAAAAGAAGGATGGCTCTTTGAGACCTTGCATTGACTACCGAGGCCTTAACAAGATAACCATCAGAAATGTTTATCCGATTCCCTTGATCACCGAGCTTTTTGACCGATTAAAAAGTTCTAAAATTTTCACTAAGTTAGACCTTAGAGGTGCTTATAATTTAGTGAGAATCCACGACGGTGACGAGTGGAAAACTGCATTCAATACTCGATATGGGCACTATGAGTATACGGTAATGCCTTTTGGTCTCTGCAATGCTCCGGCAGTATTTCAGGACCTTATTAATGAGGTTCTTAGGGAGTTTCAAGATGACTGTGTAATTGTATACCTTGATGATATTCTTATACATTCCAGGGATATTGAGACTCACCACAGGCAAGTCAGGAGGGTTTTACACAAACTTCTTCAGCATGGCTTATACTGCAAACTAGAGAAATGCAGCTTTGACCAATCCCAAACTACATTTCTTGGTTATGTGATTTCTGGGGAAGGGTTTGAAATGGATCCGGAGAAGCTCCAATCCATACTAGACTGGCCTTTACCTCAGGGTCTCAAGGCTATCCAGAGATTCATTGGTTTCTCTAATTACTACAGACGTTTCATTAAGGGATACTCCTCTATCATTGCTCCCATCACTAACATGACCAAACAAGGGGCTGAGACTAAGAATTGGTCTACTGAAGCTCTTCGGGCTTTTGAGACACTCAAAGAGCTGTTTGCTTCCGCACCAATTTTAGTTCACCCTGATACTACTCTACCTTTCCTACTCGAAGTTGACGCTTCTGAGACAGGTATAGGTGCTGTTCTGTCCCAAAGGTTGGGTGTAGATAAACCACTACACCCTTGTGGATACTTTTCCAAAAAATTGTCCGGTACTGAAAGCAGATATGACATTGGTGACAGGGAACTACTAGCGGTTATAATGGCCTTGAAGGAGTGGAGACATTTATTGGAGGGTACCTTGCATCCTGTTACTATTTTGACGGATCATAAGAACTTATCCTATATTGGGGAGGCTAAACGACTATCATCTAGACAGGTTCGTTGGTCCATATTTCTCACTCACTTCAACTACGTACTCACATATAGGCCAGGTTCTAAGAATTCTAAAGCCGACGCCTTATCTCGCCAATATGAACCTGCTGCCGTATCTGAGCCGGTTTTGTCCTCTATAGTACCCAAGTGTAACATTATCGCTAACACTACTCTCAAAGTTCATTCCCCGCTACTTGATCAGATAAGGAACTTGCAGCATCTGGCACCTAGACTGACTCCGGTTTCCAGACTTTTCGTTCCCCCTGAACTTCAATTGGAGCTCTTACAGTGTCTTCACGAGAGTAAGGTGGCTGGTCATCCGGGTGTCCGCAAGACGTATTCTTTGATCTCCAAGGATTTCTGGTGGCCGTCGTTACGGAAGGATATTAAGGATTTTATCGGGGTTTGTGTGGTCTGTACTAAAACCAAACTACCGCATTCGCTTCCTTGTGGCCTCCTACAACCGCTGGAGATTCCTGACAAACCTTGGTCCTGTGTGGCTATGGACTTTATTGTGGATCTGCCGGTTTCTAAAAAACACACTGTTATTCTTACCGTAGTCGATAGGTTTACCAAGATGGCACATTTCGTACCTTTGCCTAAACTCCCGACTTCTCCTGAATTGGCAGAGGTCTTTGCTAAAGAGATTTTTCGTTTACATGGGATTCCTTCTGAGATCACTTCTGATAGAGGCTCCCAATTTGTTTCACGTTTTTGGAGGTCGTTCTGTTCTCAATTAGGCATCAAATTGAATTTTTCGTCCGCCTATCACCCTCAGTCTAACGGAGCTGCTGAACGAACTAACCAAAAGATTGAGCAATACTTACGTTGTTTTGTTTCCGAACACCAAGACGATTGGGTCGGTTTGATTCCTTGGGCAGAGTTTGCGCACAACAATCTTGTTTGTGACTCCACGCATTCAAGTCCCTTCTTCATGAACTATGGCTTTCATCCATCTATTCTTCCCCCGGTTTCTCCTTCCCAAGGAGTACCGTCGGTTGATGTCCATGTGGCCAACTTGAGGAAGTTGTGGGATCAGACTCGACAGATTCTTCTACACAATTCTGTACTGGTAAAGAAACATGCTGACAAACGTAGAAGGGCGGCTCCGAATTTTGTTCCAGGCGATAGAGTGTGGTTGAGCACTAGGAATATTCGTCTTAAAGTTCCTTCCATGAAGTTCGCTCCTCGTTATATTGGTCCTTACAGGATCTTGACTCGAATTAACCCAGTGGCATATCGTCTAGCTCTTCCAGCTACTTTACGCATCCCGAACTCCTTTCACGTGTCATTGTTGAAACCTCTAATCTGTAACAGATTCTCCTCCACAATCGCCCCTCCGCGCCCTGTTCAGGTGGAGGGTCAGGAGGAGTATGAGGTTAACTCCATTATTGATTCTCGTGTCTCCCGGGGACGAGTACAATATTTAGTTGACTGGAGGGGATATGGTCCTGAGGAGAGGAGTTGGGTACCACAAGAGGATGTTCATGCTCCTCGTCTTCGCAGGGCATTTCACGCCCGCTTTCCATCTCGCCCCGGCTCCTTCCGCCCGGTGGGCGTATCTGAGGGGGGGGGTACTGTCAGGGTACCTGGAGTCTCTACCGTTGAGAGAGGTAGAGACTTAGAAGGTTATCCGTCCGGACGCCATGTCTCCTCGGTCTCCCGCGGTTCACTCGACCTTGCTAACGCCGGCCGCGAGGGAGTCACTTCCTTTTATAACAGAAGGACCGGAGGTAGACGTCATGACGCTAACCCGAAACATCCTGCCACTCAAATCTCGGGAGACGAATCAGGACTCGCCGGAGGCGTGTCTCCTCTCCCTAGCCAGGATACTTAACGGGGGTTCTCTCATTCACTCATTGCCCTGTCGTGGTTCTAGTCCTCCTAGTCACACAGTGCTTTGTGATTCTCTTGTCTTTTGGTTCTGACCCGGCTTTGTTATTTACTCTCCTGCCTTTCTGTATTCCTTGACCCGGCTTGTCTCTCGCTTACCTGTCTTCTGTTATCCTCGACCTCGGCTTGTCTCTGACCATTCTATTGTAGTTCTACGTTAGTCCGGCCATTCTAAGGACCGGTATACGTATCAGCTACTCTTTGTACTCTGCGTGTTGGATCCCTGACCCGATCCTGACAGACAGATGGAAAGATACCCTGTTTGAGGTTGTGTCCAAACTGGAAGGACTACCAGTGTACAACATTAGGGGCCCGGAGGGCCGAATAAAGGCTTGGCATAGAAACCATCTGCTTCCAGTTGTGTATGCTGATGAAGAGGAAGAGAGTAGTGAAGAACTGGAGGAAAACCCAACAGAGAGTCCTAGAAATGGGGCAGAGGAGACCCCGGGAACTCCCAGTGCAGAGGATCAGTGATGGTCATCACCCGCTGAAGAAACACAGCAATTGCCTCCTTTAACTCCTGTGGTTTCACAAAGTTCTCCAAGGTTGAATCCAGAAAGTCCATGTTTTGTGCCTGGAACTTCCCTTAGAGACTCTACTTCGAGGGCAGGAGTCGAAGTTCCACAGTTGATGTCCCAAGATCCTCTCCCCCAGCGAGAACTGAGACACAGCACCAGAGTGCGGCAACCCCCTAGGGCCCAAGTTTATGATAATATAGGAGAGCCCAGTTATGCCCCGCTGACACAAGCCGCATCTAAAATGGCCATTTTCCTACATGCACTAGCTGAAGTGGTAAATGTTAGTGACTCTTTACCCTAAATAACTAGCTAGCTAGGATGTTACTGTGCTAACTGTACTGTAGGTATGCTAAACCTTTCTCTGTTGAATTTGTGTTAAGCTCCCTGGCTAGGACTTGCCAGTGGAAGGCACGTATTTTCAAGGGGGAGCATGTAACCCTGTGAAGTTACACAGGCTGCATTATCTGAAATGCTCAGTATTGAGCATTGATCACATGACTTGCTGAAATCAGTGAGAGGAGTGTGGCATCATCGCAGTTCCTGTTAGGACTTCCTGCACAGCTCTGGGGAAGGAGGGCCTAAAGGATTCTAGAAGGATCACATGCTGAGCTGAAAAGGAGGACATGTGAGAGACTGTAGCACAGAGATGGAACCTGGCGGAGAGAACTTGTTTCACCCAAGATCACACCAGAAGAGAGAGGAGACTGCTACTGACTACCTGGTTAATTGTGTTGTGAGGGTAAGCCAAGCCTCTCCCTGTATCACCACAGGGCACCTGTCCTCACTCACAGTAAAGACTCTGAGGTCCCGTACGGACATTACACATCTGAGGCTGCGTCAGTGACCCTGTGGAGCAGGACTTATTAGGGCCCCAACTCTCCTATGTGCACCAACGGCTGCTAGGGCGAAGATAAGGGGGTGGGACGCAGGTGTGCTGGTGGGTGAGTGAGGAAAATCCACATTTGCATTGTTATCTGTTACGCCATTGTATTTTCCTATGTATGTTGGTTCAATTGCTATTTACCATATAAAGTTAGTTCCAGTTAGGCTGTGTCAGTCTCATTGCACCAAGTATGTTCCCAGTGGGACCCCACATCCCTACCCCGGATGCTCCACTGGGTGGAGGCGCTGCCGCAGACATGTACCCCAGCTCCCAGATAGCGGAGGCTCAGGATCCGCCTTTCAGGCATAGTGAGTTAACTAGGTTTAAGGACCCCAAAGACACTAGGGGGCAACCCCAAAACCCTGTTACACATATATGCTTCTGCAATGATAGTGTCTCTATGTGGTGTGCTGGGGATAAAGTGTGTGTCTGTGTGCTTGCTGGGGATGTAGTAGTATGTGTCTGTGTGCGTGCTGGAGATGCAGTAAATGTCTGCGTGTGCTGGGGATGTAGCTTGTGTCTGCACTGCAGCCAATACACTTACCTAGACACTGTGTCTGTGTATATGCATGTGTGTTAGTATCTGTATCTGTATGTGTGTCAGTGATTGTATCTATATATCTGCATGTGTGGCAGTATATATCTGCATGTGTGGCAGTGTTTGTGTGTCTGTATATCTGCATGTGTATCAGTGTGTCTGTGCAACTGTATGTGTGTCAGTATATGTATCAAAACTGACACACATGCAGATGTACAGACACACTGATACACCTGCAGATACACAGACATACACACAGACACTGACACATACATATACACATTACACATATACAGTATACACAAATTACACACACAGACATACATACAAACATTACACACATACAAACACACAGATACCCACACTCCATATAGATACACACACACACACAAACACACAAACACACAGATACCCACACTACATTCAGATACACACACACATTACACACTCACACAAACACACAGATACCCACACTACATACAGATACACACACATTACACACATACAAACAGATGCACACACACATAAAAAAAATTAAGCCACCCAGCAGGTTCTTACCTTCTGCAAGAAAAAGTGTAGAGTAGGTTAGCGCTAATAATATACAAAGGAGGCAGCAACCTTACAGAGGGTCACCCTCTAACCCTCTGGGATAAGGATGTACAGGAAAAAAGGGGAGAAAAGGCTGCGCCAAGAGATACAATAAAATAAGTCCCAATAAAAATATAAATAGGATATATATAAATATATATAAAAGTCAATATAAAAAGGAGGATAAATGTCTATGTTGCGCTGGTGTTCTCTCTTCTTATGATGCTTTGGATCCTCCCGTGATATGTAAAATATAAAAGGGAAAAGGACCAATGGTGCAGATTGTGGGGTACGTGGAAAATGAAGAATAAAGATGTAATAAACTCACATTTATATGAGCTATAACCAGCTCAGGTGGAATGGGCGTTCTGCAGTATAATCCCTGCTAGTAGGATGTCAGGAAATTCTGATCCACTGGTGCTGTCCAATTCTCAGGAGAAGGGAGAAAAATATATAACAGATAGTGCTCTCTGAAGATAAGATGTGGTATATACAAAACAAAATAAATATACTCACAGTATACAGTGCAGATGACACTGCACTTGAGATATGGCGTGGGTGGTATAATCCCCACCTTAGGATATATAAAATGCCAGGAAAGGATAATATAAAATTGGAGTGATAAAAATATATATAATAAAAATATGAATGGCACAGAGATAAAGCCAAACGTAATTTATTATTAAAAGTATACAATAAAATCCATTAACGCGTTTCACCTCAAGGGTTTTATCAAAATGGAATAACATTTAAAACCTGGCAAGAATAAAATATATATAGGTGCACTGTTACTTTAAAAACGGCGCCAAACATAGCATCAATTAACATTAGCCAAGTCTAAAAGTTTGGTGTGTGCCAGACATAATAGGCAGAAGAAAAATGGAAAACGAAGCTATATAGCTTGTATAATATTAGATTGTATTTACACTCTAGTGTGTGGGGTTGTGGGAGATGTAGTCCGCTGGCCATGTGTCAGTTCAGATCCAATGAGCATCCTGGGCGGGGCTTGCGCGCGTCACATGGTCCGCATCACACAAAGACAGTGTGATGCAGGAGTCATGTGATCGCCGCTGAGGAGCTTGGGAGATGTAGTTAGAGAACCCGAAATGGGTTTTTAAATAGAAATAGCTAGCTTAGGAATATGTAATGTCGGCAAGAGGATGCATGGCAACAGATAGCCAAATTTAAAATTAATACAAGGGTAACATATAAAAATTAACTTGGTATTAACAGGCATAAATGATATATATATAGAAAAAGCTAGCTTAGGTATATATAATATCAGCAGACAAATTAGTATGCATGTAAAAATGCTGGATAGCAATAAATAGCCATATATAAAGTTAGTAAAAGAATAACATATAAGAATTAACTGGGTATTAACAGGCATAAACAGTATATATGGACTTTGATTTATTTAACTTTTTATAATTTTAAAATGGTTTAAAAATCTTTTAATAAATATGTGGTTTAATTCTTCTATTGTGGTCATTTGGGGGCTATCCTAGTCATAGTTGTCACCTACGGCATTATGGTCTGGGATACCCCCAATATGACCACCAAGCAGAATAGATATTCTTATCGATATTTTTATTTTCATTTTATTATTCAATTTCTACTTGTCTGTATATATATATATATGCTTCTACATATGGTTTTAAGCAAGTGTTGCCCTCTAAGACATTTTATATTTATCTTATTTCCTATAATGGAACATTATGCTGCTAGTTCACCTTGCACTAATGTGATGAATACCACCTATGCTGCTATAGTACATATATCTAATACTAATAAGATTATCACCATATATACTGTTTATGCCTGTTAATACCCAGTTAATTCTTATATGTTATTCTTTTACTAACTTTATATATGGCGAGACATTTCACTTTGAGAATGGTGAGCCAGCACCATGAACCTCTTGGCACCATAACAACTTAGTTTTGTTGAAGTTGTTATGGTGTCCGTAGTTTCCTTTAAGTAAGTAACCACTGGCTTGACTTGGCTGACAAATAACTGCAGGCAAATAGTATATACTATACCGTATCCATGGAATCCAGGAAAGGGGGGTTGCCTGAAGATTATTCACACAGGGTGCCTAAAGGCTTAAGCCAGCCCTGGTTTTACATATCAGGACATAAAAACAATCTGTTCATTAGCAGGTATTCCAATCTGGTAAATACTACCTCAGATGAACAACACCACATGACATATTACACCGTGTCATGATTTAACAAAAATAAAGCCAAACTGGAGAAGCCATGTATAAAAAAAAAAAAAAAAAGTACACTATAACTGCTTCCATAGGATTTAAAGGGACTCTCCAGTGCCAGGAAAACAAACCATTTTCCTGGCACTGCAGTTGCCCTCTCCCGTCCCAAGTTGCCCTCTCCCGTCCCAAGGGGTTAAAACCCCTTCAGTGACTTACCTGTATCCAGCACCGATGTCCCTTGGTGCTGGGTCAGGCTCCGCCTACGCTCATCTGACGTCGGCTGGGGAGACCTAATGCGCATGCGTGGCCAGGGAGACCTAATGCGCATGCGCGCCAATACCGCACACACGCATTAGACCTCCCCATAGGAAAGCATTGAATAATGCTTTCAATGCTTTCCTATGGGGATTTCGGTGACGCTGGAGGTCCTCACATAGCATGAGGACGTCCAGCGTCGTATAACACTTTTTGTGTTCTATGAACACGGAAGTGTCCTCTAGTGGTTGTAGACAGCCACTTGAGGAGGACTTAACCCTGCAAGGTAAATATTGCAGTTTATGAAAACTGCAATAATTACACTTGCAGGGTTAAGGGTAGTGGGAGTTGCCACCCAGACTATTCCAATGGGCAGGAGTGGTCTGGGTGCCTGGAGTGTCCCTTTAAGTGGCTATGTGACAGGTGTTACTAATCAAATGCCCTTGATTAATTGATCATCAGCAAGTGTGACCACCTCTATAAAAGCCCAAAGTTTTAGCAGTTTATTAGTCTGGAGCATTCAGTTTTGTTTTAACACAATGCCAAGGAGGACATACATCAGCAATGATCTTAGAGAAGCAAGTGTTGCTGCTCATCAAACTGGGAAGGGTTATAAGGCCATTTACAAACTATTTAAATTCCATCAATCTACAGTGAGAAAGATTATTCAAAAGTGGAAAACATTCAAGTCAGTTGCCGATTTTTCCAGGAGTGGACATGTCAGCAAATTCACCTCAATGCTGGGAGAAAAACCCTAGAATTACATCTCAGGCTCTACAGGCCTCAGCATGTTACATTTTAAAATTCATGACAGTACAATTATAAAAAGACTGAACAAGTATAGTTTGTTTGTAAGGGTTTCCAGGAGAAAGCCTATTCTCTCTAAAAAAAAACATGGCAGCACCGCTTAGGTTTGCATAGTGTAGCGGTACTTACTCTTTCCAGGGGCCGGCCGGGGGCCTCTGTTCAAGCCGCGCGCGGCTCATCCGCCGTCTGTTACAGGAAGGCGGGCAGTGACCGCGAGAAGCGGTCACGTGTCCCGCCTGACTCTAAGAGCGCGCCGCGGGTATCGGGCGCGCTCTTAAAGGGACAGTGGGAGCCTAAATTGGCAAAGGCCTCCCATTGGTCCCTGTCATGCCACACTCCCCATACACTTACCTATGGGGGGCGTGGATATGACAGGGGCCAATCAAAATAGATGTTAAGGTATATATACTCACCTTTTTCCCTTAGTTCCTTGCCCTATCGTGGTTTCTGTTTCAGTTCCCTTTAGCGCTTGTTGTGTTCAGTTGTGTTACTTCGTACTTGACCTTGGCTTTGTTTCTGACTACGTTATCTCTTTATCCTTATCTGTTCTGTTTGCCGGCTTGCTGCTTACTGTGTACCAGACCACGGCTAGTCTTAGTTTACGCTGTCTGTTTGTGCCCTTGACCTCGGATCGCTCCTGACTCTGTACTCCTCTCATATACGTCGAGTCCGGCCATTCTAAGATCCGGTAGACGTATCTCCCCTCTGTGTTGTCTTCTGTTGAGTTGAATCCTGCGTGTTGGGGTATATTTTTGTTACACATAGTTGCATCTGAACAAACAACAAGTTTTCGGGTCTATTGGACAGACGAGACTAGAGTGTAGATATTTTACCATAATGCATGGCACCACGTTTGTGCTAAAATGGTGTGTTTGGTTTTCTCCAAACACCTCATACCAGCTGTCAAGAACTGTGCTGGAGGGGTGATGATTTGGGATTGTTTTGCAGCCACAGGACCTGGGAACCTTGCAGTCATTGAGTCGACCATGCTCTCCTCTGTATAACACAGTATTCTAGAGTCAAATGTAAGCCCATTTTATGGACAGCGAAAGCTTGGCTGACAATGAGTCATGCAACAGGACAATACACCAGCAAATCTACAACAGAATAACTGAAAAAGAAGAGAATCACAGTGTTGCAATTGCCCAGTCAAAGTCCAAACTTCAACCCAACTGAAATGCTGCGGCAGGACCTTAAGAGAGCTGTGCATAAAAAAATGCCAGCAAATCTCAATGAACTGAAGCAACACGGTCAAGATGAATGGTCTAAAATTCGTCCACAACAATGTGAGAGACTGGTAAAGTCATAGAGAAAATGACTACTTCAAGTTATTGCTGCTAAAGGTGGTTCTACAAACTATTGAATTATAAGGTGTACTTAGTTTTTTACACATGGCTCCACCATATTGGCTTCAAATTTGTTAAATGGACACGTCACCAGAACAACTGGTGAGTATAATCATTCCCTTCAGGCATTTTCATGCAAACACTGCAAAAGGCAGTGTTTACATTGCCCCTAGGGACACTTCCAGTGGCCACTGGAGGTGCTTCCTGGGTCAGTACTGCACAATAATCAGCTATAGGGTCAGGAAAGATAAAATTCTTACTTACCGTAAATTTATTTTTCCTGAGGATTACAGGCAGTGCATTACAACAGGGATTTCTAATCTGGAGGGGGGAAAAAAGGCAGGCAAACCCCTCTAATTTTTTAGGACCTCGCCCCAATTCCCTTTAGCACTATAAAGTGCCTTTAACACAAAAGATCCCCAGAAAATACAAAAGCCAGATCCCCGCAAAAATAATTTATTAGAAATAAAAAGGGAGGGAAGTGCCTTTTTATCTTTTCCCTTCAGACTAGAAGCAGTGCATTACAACAGGGATAAAACAAGCAATCCCTAAAGGTGGGACTCATAACCACTGCTTGCAACACCTTGTGCTGAAAAGAAGCTTCTTACAAGGCCAGTATGTCTAATTTGTTTTGAAAACGTGTGAAGAGACTTCCAAGTAGCTGCAGGACATATTTGTGTCGGAGTAACGGCCCTTAAGGCCCCTGATGTAGACATAGCTCTCGTAGAATGCGCTTTAAGAGATATAGGTGGAGTACAGGGCCGGTGCAAGGATTTTTGGGTACATAGGCGAAGATGAATTTTTCCGCCCCCCCCCCCTCTAAAATTAACATCTTCACCTATGTGCCTCCCAACCAGCCTCTCCATCTTCCCTGTCCCTTGGTTTTTCTCTCCCCTCCCCTCTCTGTCCCTTGGTGCACCCCCCACTCTCTTAGCGGTCACACTTCCCTTCCTGGAGTGCCTCCTACCTGTCTTGTAGCGTTGCGGAGCAGACCCTCTACAGGAGCTTCAGTTTTCTGTACCTGGCTGGACTGACAGGAAGTGATCTCTCAGTGAGCACCTCCTCTCAGTCTGGCTGGGTACAGAAAACAGAAGCTCCTGTACTGCGCTCCGCTCCGCCACGCTACACTCAGTGGTGTATACACACTAACAGCCACACACACTCAATGACAAACACACAGACGTCACTGACAGACACAGACTCACTGATCTGACACACACTCATTCATTCATTGACAGACACACACTCAATCACAAACATACTCATACTCATCACTGATTTGACAGACACTCACAAACACACACACACACTCACAGACACACACATTCATACAATCATTCACAGACACACACAGACACACCTTACAAACACATACACAGACAAACACATACACATACACACACACACACAGAAACACTCACAAACACACACACTCACAAATACATACAGACACACTCACAAACACATACAGACACACACTCACAAATACATACAGACACACTCACAAACACATACACACACTCACACATACACAGACACACACTCACAGACAAACACATACAGACACACACTCACAGAAAAACACATACATACAAAGACAAACACACACACACACACTGACAGACACATACACACACACTCACAGACAAACACATAAACAGACACACACACATTTAGACAAACAAACACTCACACATACACTTTCAGACACACACACTTTCAGACACACACTCACAGACAAACACATACACAGACACACTCACATTTAGACAAACACACACTCACACATACACTTTCAGACACACACACACACACTTTCAGACACACACACTCACAGACACACACACACTCACACATACACTTTCAGACACACACACACACACACACACACACTCACACTCACACATACACTTTCAGACACACACAAATTATTAATAATATCCACCCAGCCTCCCTACCTGGAGAGCTGGTATGGATGTGTCCCTGGGGTTCAGTGGGGCTTCAGTGCGGCAGGCGGCGTTCTAATGAGAGGCGGCGAGGGAGCTCTAACCTGTCTGCTCTGCTCCCTCGCGGGCTGTCTACTGATGCCGGGAGCCGGAATATGACGTCATAATCCGGCTCCCGCAGCATCAGCACACGGCGCGCGAGGGAGCAGAGCAGACAGGTTAGAGCTCCCTCGCCGCCTCTCATTAGAACGCTGCCGCCCGCCGGGGGTCCAGAAGGTGACCTGGCAGGACGGAGCGCTTTCCTCCTGCCGGTCACTGAAATCTGGCGCCCTCAGAGCCGGTGCGCCCTAAGGCGGCCGCCTGTGCCGCCTTATGGACGCGCCGGCCCTGGTGGAGTAACTTTAGACGCAAAATATGCCTTAATATAGTCTTTCAACCATCTAGCCAGAGAACTCTTGGATGCCATCATACCTTTTCTTGTACCATGAAAGAGGACAAACAGTCTGTTAGATTTTCTAAATGACCTGATACGTTCCAAGTATTGAAGCAAAGATCTTTTAACGTCCAGGCAATGATATTTTTCTTCTAAGTCATTAGAAGGGTTTTGGATAAAACTAGGTAGGATAATTTCTTGATTGAAATTAGACGTAGAACAAACTTTTGGAATAAAAGATGGATCCAGTTTTAAAACCACCATGTCCTGATATAAGATTAACAAAGGATAAACTGAATTAGGGGCTTGGAGCTCACCCAAACTCTTAGCAAAGGTTATAGCTACCAAAAATAAAGTCTTGAAAGATAGAATCTTGAGTGATGTCTTATCCAGTGGTTCAAATGGAGGTTCACACAAGGCCGTTAACACAAGATTGAGATCCCATGGTGGAAATATTTCCCTGATGGATGGAGCCATGCAAGATAAAGCTTTGAAAAATCTGGTAATTAACATATTTGATGCCAAACACATAAACAAGAAAAAACTAATGGCAGAGATCTTGACCTTGATAGTTGTCGGAGGAAAACCTTTGGCAAAGCCCAACTGCAGAAATCTCAGAATAGTCGGGATGGAAGCTGATAGAGGATTTTCTTTTATCTTAAAGCGCCAAATACTAAATTTCTTCCAAATTCTAGAATACACTTTAGACGTTGAATCCTTCTTAGTGCACATCAAAATATCGATAACTTCAGAGGATAAACTTCAAAATCTGGTATTCAGAAACCAGGCCGTACTGAATTTCTATATTGTATGATGAGGAACCATGGAGTGTTCCAGAATATCCACTGATAGCGGAAGTTTCCAATATGTGGAGTTAAGGACATTCAATAGTATGGAGAACCAACTCCTTCTTGGCCACCATGGCAGGATCATAATTATCTTTACTTCTACTGACCTGATTTTCTGTGGAATCCTTGGGATTAGAGGAATTGGAGGAAAAATATACGCTACGTTGAAATTCCAAGGAATCGACAGAGCGTCTATGTCCTCTGGCCTGTCTGATGGATTCAGAGAAGCAAACCTTTTCATTTTCCGGTTTTCTTTTTAAGCCATGTCTCTCTGGAACTCCAAATTTCTCTGTTATTTGCCTGAAAATCTGAACTGTAAGGGACCAATCCGCTTGCTCTAGATGTTGACGACTGGAGGCATCTGCTAGTATGTTGAATTGCCCTTTTATATGCACCGCCGATATTGACTGAAGGTGACATTCGGAACAGACCATGATCTGAGAGCAAAGCTGTTCTAAACCAGCAGATCTTGTTTCTCCTTGCTTGTTGATATATGCTACTGCAGTTGAATTGTCCAACCTTATCTGGACCTGATGAGCCTGAATCTGTTTCTGGAACACAATAAGAGCCATCCAAATAGCCTTTAGCGCTTTGTAATTTGATGATTTATTTACCTCATTGGACACCCAAAGACCCCGTTTCCTTCTTTCTTCTTTCACCCGTAACTTGAGGCATCGGTTATAATTTTGTACCCTGTAGCGGAGAGGCAGTATAATCCACAAGATCTCCGCTGGTAGACAGGAACACAGGCAATAATCCGCATAGGCAGGTACAGCATACAATATTCCAGGTAGCGTAATAAGAATCCTTCCCTCCCAAGAACTAGACGAAACATAGGCTGGGAGTCAACTGAGTGCTTTATTCACAGGTCACAGTATTTATGCAATTCCCCATGCAAGGGGTTTCCCTACTGACATTGCAGGGGTTGTACAGTAGGGGACTACATGGGGAACTTAGCAACCTGGACATTTCTCCCATAATACACTGCTGCACGAGAGGGACACCCCCACCAGAATATACAGTTAAGTGGATTATCCCCTCGTGCAGCAGAACCAATATTTCACACAAAAATCCATAACTCATACAATATTCGTCTGATTTAAACGAATGGACGTTCGGTAGATAGCTGGGGTCTGAGCGCACGTTTTGTGAAAGTGCCGCTCAGATCCCAGCTTAAATAACCGAACGCCGTACGAAATACACATTTTCTAAGTTACCTCCAAACTCCCGAATGACTCTATAGAACCACATTACCGAAGGACCGGGGCTCCCGAACGGCTTGGAAGTCCAGCGGTATTCGTGCCGTCGAGTAGCCGATTTTAGTTCCAGGCGCTCGACGACCAAATACCGCTGGGCTTAACAAAGGATCCAAGATGGCCGACTGCCGTGTGGTCGGTAGCCGAACGACGGCCACCCTGAATCCTCTTAATTGCCTGATTGCAACAATGTTGTAATCCTTAATGGGTACCACACGACCTCCTGTGTGTGGTCTCCATTCGGTAGTTTGGTCGTTTCACGAATGGTGTTGAAATTCACCGTTCGTGAAACGATTACATGAATGCTGGCGGTTTTCGTATGCCGGCAGCATATGAACGCTAGGATTTCCTTGAACCATGTTACACAGAATACATACGCTTGGTTCTTAAAGGTGTATACACGTATGCATAACATTATATATACATAAAACACAATGTACAGTGGCTTGGGGATGTCAGGGGGAGTACTCACGGATCACTTGTCAATGTCTGTTTGTCTAGATAACCCATCGGCGTTGCCATTTTGTTTACCAGGGCGGTAGTGGATGGTAAAGTCAAAAGGCTGCAGCGCCAAACTACAGCGCAGCAGCCTGGCATTGTCTCCGGACACCCTGTTTAGCCACACCAACGGGTTGTGATCCGTGAGTAACGAGAAAGCTTGTCCATACAAATAGAGTTGTAACTTTTTGAGGGCCCACACCACAGCCAGGCATTCTTTTTCAATGGCGGCGTAGCGCACTTCCCGGGGTAAAAGTTTCCTGCTTAGATAAGCCACTGGGTGCTCGCCGCCATCCGCTCCGATTTGGCTCAGTACTGCTCCCAATCCAAACATAGAAGCATCTGTATGAACGAGAAATCGTTTAGTTGGATCGGGAGCAGAAAGTACAGGGGAGTTCACAAGAGCCGTTTTTAAGCTGCTGAAATGCCTGATGCACTCTGGGGCCCAGGTTACTATCTTAGGCAGATTCTTGCGGGTCAGATCAGTGAGGGGTTTGGCGAGGGCGCTGTAGTAGGGCACAAATTTACGATAGTACCCTGCGGTACCTAAAAAAGCTAAAACCTGGGTCCACTTGGCGACGGCCTCTATCTTAGCCGGCTCGGGTTTCTGCTGACCGCTGCCTACCCGGTGTCCCAAGTACTGGACCTCGGCCATCCCTATGTGACATTTGCTGGGCTTGAGGGTCAATCCTGCTTCCCTAATGCGGTCTAGTACAGCTCCTATGTGGGTCAGATGTTCAGGCCAGGAGCAGCTAAAAATGGCGATATCGTCTAAATACGCACAAGCATACTCCTGAAACCCATCCAGTAGCCAATCCACCATCCTCTGGAAGGTAGCCGGGGCATTTTTCATCCCGAATGGCATGACTTTGAACTGGTACAAGCCAAACGGGGTGACACCCCGACTTAGGGATGGCGTCCTCGGCTAGTGGAATTTGCCAGTACCCTTTGCACAGATCTATTGTGGTAAGGTACTGGCCTCTGGCCATTTTATCTAGGAGCTCGTCTATCCGGGGCCTCGGGTAAGCATCAGAGGTGGTTTTGTCGTTGAGCCTCCGGTAGTCTACACAGAAACGGGTCGTCCCATCCCGCTTCGGCACTAGCACTACTGGGGAGGCCCAAGGGCTATCAGAGGTCTCTATCACTCCTAGCTGGAGCATCTCTCCAACCTCCTTATACATACTCCCTTTTACGGATTCTGGAATACGATAGGGAGGTTGGCGAAGGGGGGTTTGGTCTAAAGTTTCTACTTTGTGGGTGGCTAAGGGGGTGTATCCGGGCAGGTTAGAGAAGGTGGCCCCTTTTTCCCTAATTAAGTTTTGGACTTGAGTCCGTTCTTGGGCGGTTAACCGCTCCCCCAAATCTACGGTCTGGCCCTCCTGGTCTAAGAGATCGGGGAGAGGTAAGTTATCAAAATCCTCGGCCGCGGATGCGCAGATCGCAGTAACCTCTTCTGTCCGCTCTTGGTAGGGCTTGAGCATGTTCACGTGGAGCATGCGTTTGACCCCTGTGCCTGTGACTGGGCCGATCACATAGGTGGTATCGCATATTTGCTCTACCACCTTGTATGGGCCTTGCCAGGAGGCCTGCAGCTTGTCTTTGTGGACTGGTCGCAATATTAGTACCTTTTGCCCCACCTGAAAGCTGTGGTCCCTGGCTCCCCTATCGTACCATCGTCGCTGTCGGGCCGCCTGGAGGTTGTCGTGCACAGTCTGGGTCAGAGCCTCCAAGTGTTCCCTAAACTCCAGCACATATGGTACGATAGGTGTACCATTAATGGTCCCTTCTCCCTCCCAATGTTCCCGGATTAAATCGAGGGGGCCCCTCACTCTCCTCCCGAACAGAAGTTCGAAAGGGGAGAACCCGGTGGACTCTTGGGGTACTTCCCTATAGGCGAACATTAAGTGGGGAAGGAACCTTTCCCAGTCTTTCTGGGTATCCATGAACGTCCGGATCATCTGTTTGAGAGTGCCGTTAAAACGTTCACAGAGCCCGTTGGACTGGGGGTGGTATGCGGAGTTCAAAATTTGTTGTACCCCACATAGCTTCCAGAGCTGGTGCATCACTTCAGCGGTAAACTGAGTGCCCCTATCCGAAATGATCTCCCGGGGAAATCCCACGCGGGAGAAGATTCGCATCAGGGCATCAGCTACCGTTTCCGCGTGCACATTGGTCAAGGATATGGCCTCAGGGTATCGGGTGGCGTAGTCTACTACGGTCAGAACGTACCTCTTGCCAGAGGGGCTAGGTTTAGCTAAGGGCCCTATTATATCGACCGCGACCCTGCTAAAGGGTTCTTCAATTATGGGCAAGGACCGTAGTCGGGCCTTGTATCAGTCACCTCTCTTCCCTACCCTTTGGCAGGTATCACAGGTCTGGCAATACCGCCGTACATCCTGGGAAATACCTGGCCAAAAGAAATTCTGGGTCAGCCTGTGTTTAGTCCGGCTAATCCCTAAGTGCCTGGACAGGGGTATGTCATGCGCGATGCGCAGCAGTTCCAATCTATACTTTCGGGGGACAATTAATTATTTGATGGGTATGGGGATCGCTCCGGCTATCACTTTCTCGGCTTGGCGGTATAGGAGTCTTTTATCCCAGGTGTACCTTTCTCCCTCGAACCCTGCCTGATTTTTGTCTATCCGGTCCTTGTACAGTTTTAAGGAAGGATCTAGGGCCACTTCTGACCCAAATTCTAAGGGGGACGCCCAGGGGGTGACATTAGGCATGGGGGGTACATTGCTTACCTGCGCCTCAGAGTGGTTAGGTGGTGCTGTGGTGCGAGCCTGTTGTCGGGTTACAACCGGATAAGCCTCTCGTATAGTAGATTGGGGAACAAAAGCTGAAGTCAGCTCCCCCAGGTCGTTGCCCAAAATAACATCCGCGGGTAAATCCTGCATTAGGCCCACCTCCACATTTCCATTCCCCGCTCCCCAATTCAGGTGTATTTTGGCAGTGGGGATCTTGTCGATCGCTCCCCCTGCTACACATACTGCCACACACTCCCCTGTGAGGTGGCTTTTAGGTACCAGGTGGTTGCGGACCAGCGTTATAGTGGCTCCAGAGTCTCGCAACCCCTGCACCTTCCTTCCCTCCATCTGTACCTCTTGCCTGCGCCCTTGTCGGTTGTCAGAGGCGGCTTGGATCGGGTTCACCTCATGCAACGTACCCTGAGGTTCCTCGGGTACTTGGTAGGGCTCTGCTTGGGCACAGTGCACCACTGCTCGTTGGTTGGGTGCCGGGGAATTCCAGCTGGGACGTGGTCGGTTGCGGGGGCAATCCCGCTGCATATGTCCCTGTTGGTAGCAGGTGTGGCATCGTATCGGGGGTCGAGCCGGATACCTGGGGGTGTAGATGTTATTATTTACCCCCAGGCGTGCTGGTACCGCTGCGGGTACGGCTGGTACTGGTGTGGTAGGCCCATATGTGGTTTTTGTTTGGGGCCGCTGTTCCCTTCTGACGTCCTGCCAGCTGGGCTGCTTCTTGTAGGGTGCGTGGCTTCCGATCTTGCACCCAAACTTGTAACTGTGGGGATAGTCCCCAAAAGAACTGTTCTATTACCATACGTTGGAACAGTTCTTCTAGGGTGGTGACTTGGGTGGCTTCCAACCAACCCTTTGCTGCCCGTTGTAAGCAGTGTGCCCATTCCGTGTGAGTGTCCCTGGGGAGTTTTTTAAGGTCTCGGAATTTTAGCCGGTAGGCCTCTGAGGTAATTGCATACCTGGCTAGAATGGCCTGCTTTACCTTGGCATAGTTTGTGCTGTCCTCGTCTGGTACGGCACGATATGCCTCTGCAGCGCGACCAGATAGTTTCCCTGCCAGTAGGGGTACCTGATCCTCCGCACTAATATTGTGCAAATGGTATAGCCTTTCAAAATCCTGCAGGTAGTCGTCTACCTCACCATCTGCTTCTGAGTAGCTTTTGAAAGCTTGGTAGGGGATTTTTGCTTTCCCTGGCAGGATGTGAACAGGCGATGTGGCTCCCGTTTGGGGTGTCATCTGCGACCTTCTAAGCATGATGTATTCTTGCACATCATTATAAATCCTGTCAGCCATCTGGTCAGCTAGGGCTGGTGGGAATAACGCCATCCTGTTCTTGTACTCTTTAGCAAATTCGGTTTGCTCTTCCTCCCTTGGAGGTGCTGCAGCAGCTGCGGTTCTGTCCCCTTCCATTAGCTCTGCAATTAATGTAGCCTTTGTCTTGCTGCTGGCTGTTGCTCCTCTTGCCTCCAGCAACTCTTTCAGAGTACTTCTCTTTAAGAGCGTGTAATCCGTGTTCATTTAACGTCCGTTCGTGAGTTTCCCCGTGTTCCCGGGTTCCGGTTTCCACCGAATGAATAAACTCACAAATTGTTGCTTTCTTTTCTCTGTTCGTTAGGATTCTACCGAACGCTGCTTTGCTGGGTAGTTGAAATCCCGTCGCTTGCCACCAATTGTAGCGGAGAGGCAGTATAATACACAAGATCTCCGCTGGTAAACAGGAACACAGGCAATAATCAGCATAGGCAGGTACAGCATACAATATTCCAGGTAGCGTAATAAGAATCCTTCCCTCTTAAGAACTAGACGAAACATAGGCTGGGAGTCAACTGAGTGCTTTATTCACAGGTCACAGTATTTATGCAATTCCCCATGCAAGGGGTTTCCCTACTGACATTGCAGTGGTTGTACAGTAGGGGACTACATGGGGAACTTAGCAACCTGGACATTTCTCCCATAACACACTGCTGCACGAGAGGGACACCCCCACCAGAATATACAGTTAAGTGGATTATCCACTCATGCAGCAGAACCAATATTTCACACAAAAATCCATAACTCATACAATATTCGTCTGATTTAAACGAATGGACGTTCGGTAGATAGCTGGGGTCTGAGCGCACGTTTCGTGAAAGTGCCGCTCAGATCCCAGCTATAATAACCGAACGCCGTACGAAATACACATTATTTCTAAGTTACGTCCAAACTACCGAATGACTCTATAGAACCACATTAATGAAGGACCTTGGGCTCCCGAACGGCTTGGAAGTCCAGCAGTATTCATGCCGTCGAGTAGCCGATTTTAGTTCCAGGCGCTCGACGACCAAATACCGCTGGGCTTAACAAAGGATCCAAGATGGCCGACCGCCGTGTGGTCGGTAGCCGAACGACGGCCACCCTGAATCCTCTTAATTGCCTGATTGCAACAATGTTGTAATCCTTAATGGGTGCCACACGACCTCCTGTGTGTGGTCTCCATTCGGTAGTTTGGTCGTTTCAAGAATGGTGTTGAAATTCACCGTTCGTGAAACGATTACATGAATGCTGGCGGTTTTCGTATGCCGGCAGCATATGAACGCTAGGATTTCCTTGAACCATGTTACACAGAATACATACGCTTGGTTCTTAAATGTGTATACACGTATGCATAACATTATATATACATAAAATACAATGCACAGTGGCTGGATTTGCTACATAACCCCTTATACGGAAAGACAGGCCTTCCTGAAGAAAACAAGTCAAAATCCACGCTGGAAACTTCTAAGAGAGATTGTTTAGTTTCATCAGGCAGTCTAGGCTGTCTGTCTGTTCCAATATGTCAGAATATTTCTCTGAAGAGTTCGCATTCTGGCCTTTGCCCAATTTACTGCTGAAATTGAAGCTGTGAAAAGGCCCAGCAAACTCATTGCTTCCCTGATGGAACAGACCCTTCTTTCTTTGGGTTTCTGTATGTTCTGATAGATTTTCCTTCTGGCAGAAAAATCTTCATACTAACTGAGTCTATGATCAGACCTGGAAATGTAATCATCTGTGTAGGAACCAATTCTGATTTTTTGTAGTTTACAAGCCAACAGTGGTCAGGGCCGGCCTTAAAGTGCCCTGTGCGAAAAATCTTTACAGCACCCCCCCATCATACCCCTTCATCCAAGTACAGTGTGTGTCAATAGGTGTGTAGTGTTTGTATATATGATTTATTAAATTAATTATTAAAAATAAATAAATAATATTAAAAATTTTGAACTCTGGTGATCCAGTATGTTGGGAATCTGGTCGGCGCCACCACCGGGTGCAAGACCAAAGGTCTTGTGAGATCAGGCACTTACAGTGTAAGAGCTTTCCTGTGTTATTCTGTGGCAAAGTTCTGACTGGCCGGAGCTCGGAGGACAGCTACATATTGCATTTTGTATGAGAGAGCTTTTCGTAAAATAAATCTCATAATATAATGTAGCCTGTGGTGTCTGTGTGTGATATTTATGCTATGTGTTGGCTATGTGTAAGTGTGGGAGCAGGGGCACATGGTTTGCTGGGGCACATGGGTAGATGGGAGAGCAGAGGGCACAGTGGGGAGCAGGGGTAGTGCATTGGTAGGTAGGGGAGCAGGGGCACAGTGGGGAGCAGGGGTAGTGTAGTGGTGGGTGGGGGAGCAGGGGGCACAGTGGGGGAGCAGGAGTAGTGTAGTGGTAGGTAGGAGAGCAGGGGCACAGTGGGTAACTGGGGGAGCAGGGGGCACAGTGGGCACCTGGGGAAGCAGGGGGCACAGTGGGCAGCTGGGGGAAGTGTAGTGGAAGGTAGGAGAGCAGGGGCACAGTGGGTAACTGTGGGAGCAGAGGTACAGTGGGTAGGTGGGGGAGCAAGGGGCACAGTTAGGCTAGGTGGGGGAGCAGGGGGCACAGTGGGTAGGTGGGAGAGCAGAGGGAGCAAGGGGCACAGTTAGGATACGTGGGGGAGCAGGGGGAACAGTTAGGCTAGGTGGGGGAGCAGGGGGCACAGTTAGGCTAGGTGGGGGAGCAGGGGCACAGTAGGTAGCTGGGGCACAGTTAGGCTAGGTGAGGGAGCAGGGGGCACAGTGGGTGGCTGGGGGAGCAGGAGCACAGTTAGGCTAGGTGGAGGAGCAGGGGCACAGTGGGTAGCTGGGGCACAGTTAGGCTAGGTGGGGGAGCAGGGGGCACAGTTAGGCTAGGTGGGGGTTCAGGGGGCACAGTTAGGCTAGGTGGGGGAGCAGGGGGCACAGTTAGGCTTAGTAGGGGAGCAGGGGCACAGTTAGGCTAAGTAGGGGAGAAGGGGGCACAGTTAGGCTAAGTAGGGGAGAAGGGGGCACAGTGGGTAGCTGGGGGAGCAGGGGCACAGTGGGTAGCTGGGGGAGCAGGGGGCACAGTTAGGCTAGGTGAGGGAGCAGGGGGCACAATCAGGGGCGTATTAGCCGCGAGGCAAACAAGGCATTTGCCTTGGGCGGCATTTTCCAGGGGGCGGCAAAAAAAGCCGCCCCCAAACGCCCAGGGCAAATGTCTTGTTAGCCTTGCGGCTAACAGACATGCCGGTCCGGCTGGCTGTTAGGCGCGGGCGGCACTGGCAAGGGAGCACTTTCCCCTGAGCTCTCTGCTCAGCTCCCTCGCGCGCCGCGCGCAGAGTGAGGCTGGGAGACGGAATATGACGTCATATTCTGGCTCCGCCTCCCAGCCTCACTCTGCAGGCGGTGCGCGAGGGAGCTGAGCAGAGAGCTCAGGGGAAAGTGCTCCCTCGCCAGTGCCGCCCGCGCCTAACAGCCAGCCCAGCAGCCGACCGACAGCCCCAGGAAGAGGGAGAACCCCCCCCAGCATTCCTAAAGGTAAGGAGGCTGGGGGGGGTGTTAAATAAATAAAATAAAAAAAGTGAGTGTTAATGTGAGTGAGTGTGTCTGTCTGTTAGTCTGTCTTAGTGTTAGTGTGCGTCTCTTAGTGTCTGTATGTTAGTGTTAGTGTGCGTCTCTTAGTGTCTGTATGTTAGTGTTAGTGTGCGTCTCTTAGTGTCTGTATGTTAGTGTTAGTGTGCGTCTCTTAGTGTCTGTATGTTAGTGTTAGTGTGCGTCTCTTAGTGTCTGTATGTTAGTGTTAGTGTGCGTCTCTTAGTGTCTGTATGTTAGTGTTAGTGTGCGTCTCTTAGTGTCTGTATGTTAGTGTTAGTGTGCGTCTCTTAGTGTCTGTATGTTAGTGTGCGTCTCTTAGTGTGCGTATGTTAGTGTGCGTCTCTTAGTGTGCGTATGTTAGTGTGCGTCTCTTAGTGTGCGTATGTTAGTGTGCGTCTCTTAGTGTCTGTATGTTAGTGTTAGTGTGCGTCTCTTAGTGTCTAGTGTGCGTCTCTTAGTGTGCGTCTCTTAGTGTGCGTCTCTTAGTGTGCGTCTCTTAGTGTGCGTCTCTTAGTGTGCGTCTCTTAGTGTGCGTCTCTTAGTGTGCGTCTCTTAGTGTGCGTCTCTTAGTGTGCGTCTCTTAGTGTGCGTCTCTTAGTGTGCGTCTCTTAGTGTGCGTCTCTTAGTGTGCGTCTCTTAGTGTGCGTCTCTTAGTGTGCGTCTCTTAGTGTGCGTCTCTTAGTGTGCGTCTCTTAGTGTGCGTCTCTTAGTGTGCGTCTCTTAGTGTGCGTCTCTTAGTGTGCGTCTCTTAGTGTGCGTCTCTTAGTGTGCGTCTCTTAGTGTGCGTCTCTTAGTGTGCGTCTCTTAGTGTGCGTCTCTTAGTGTGCGTCTCTTAGTGTGCGTCTCTTAGTGTGCGTCTCTTAGTGTGCGTCTCTTAGTGTGCGTCTCTTAGTGTGCGTCTCTTAGTGTGCGTCTCTTAGTGTGCGTCTCTTAGTGTGCGTCTCTTAGTGTGCGTCTCTTAGTGTGCGTCTCTTAGTGTGCGTCTCTTAGTGTGCGTCTCTTAGTGTGCGTCTCTTAGTGTGCGTCTCTTAGTGTGCGTCTCTTAGTGTGCGTCTCTTAGTGTGCGTCTCTTAGTGTGCGTCTCTTAGTGTGCGTCTCTTAGTGTGCGTCTCTTAGTGTGCGTCTCTTAGTGTGCGTCTCTTAGTGTGCGTCTCTTAGTGTGCGTCTCTTAGTGTGCGTCTCTTAGTGTGCGTCTCTTAGTGTGCGTCTCTTAGTGTGCGTCTCTTAGTGTGCGTCTCTTAGTGTGCGTCTCTTAGTGTGCGTCTCTTAGTGTGCGTCTCTTAGTGTGCGTCTCTTAGTGTGCGTCTCTTAGTGTGCGTCTCTTAGTGTGCGTCTCTTAGTGTGCGTCTCTTAGTGTGCGTCTCTTAGTGTGCGTCTCTTAGTGTGCGTCTCTTAGTGTGCGTCTCTTAGTGTGCGTCTCTTAGTGTGCGTCTCTTAGTGTGCGTCTCTTAGTGTGCGTCTCTTAGTGTGCGTCTCTTAGTGTGCGTCTCTTAGTGTGCGTCTCTTAGTGTGCGTCTCTTAGTGTGCGTCTCTTAGTGTGCGTCTCTTAGTGTGCGTCTCTTAGTGTGCGTCTCTTAGTGTGCGTCTCTTAGTGTGCGTCTCTTAGTGTGCGTCTCTTAGTGTGCGTCTCTTAGTGTGCGTCTCTTAGTGTGCGTCTCTTAGTGTGCGTCTCTTAGTGTGCGTCTCTTAGTGTGCGTCTCTTAGTGTGCGTCTCTTAGTGTGCGTCTCTTAGTGTGCGTCTCTTAGTGTGCGTCTCTTAGTGTGCGTCTCTTAGTGTGCGTCTCTTAGTGTGCGTCTCTTAGTGTGCGTCTCTTAGTGTGCGTCTCTTAGTGTGCGTCTCTTAGTGTGCGTCTCTTAGTGTGCGTCTCTTAGTGTGCGTCTCTTAGTGTGCGTCTCTTAGTGTGCGTCTCTTAGTGTGCGTCTCTTAGTGTGCGTCTCTTAGTGTGCGTCTCTTAGTGTGCGTCTCTTAGTGTGCGTCTCTTAGTGTGCGTCTCTTAGTGTGCGTCTCTTAGTGTGCGTCTCTTAGTGTGCGTCTCTTAGTGTGCGTCTCTTAGTGTGCGTCTCTTAGTGTGCGTCTCTTAGTGTGCGTCTCTTAGTGTGCGTCTCTTAGTGTGCGTCTCTTAGTGTGCGTCTCTTAGTGTGCGTCTCTTAGTGTGCGTCTCTTAGTGTGCGTCTCTTAGTGTGCGTCTCTTAGTGTGCGTCTCTTAGTGTGCGTCTCTTAGTGTGCGTCTCTTAGTGTGCGTCTCTTAGTGTGCGTCTCTTAGTGTGCGTCTCTTAGTGTGCGTCTCTTAGTGTGCGTCTCTTAGTGTGCGTCTCTTAGTGTGCGTCTCTTAGTGTGCGTCTCTTAGTGTGCGTCTCTTAGTGTGCGTCTCTTAGTGTGCGTCTCTTAGTGTGCGTCTCTTAGTGTGCGTCTCTTAGTGTGCGTCTCTTAGTGTGCGTCTCTTAGTGTGCGTCTCTTAGTGTGCGTCTCTTAGTGTGCGTCTCTTAGTGTGCGTCTCTTAGTGTGCGTCTCTTAGTGTGCGTCTCTTAGTGTGCGTCTCTTAGTGTGCGTCTCTTAGTGTGCGTCTCTTAGTGTGCGTCTCTTAGTGTGCGTCTCTTAGTGTGCGTCTCTTAGTGTGCGTCTCTTAGTGTGCGTCTCTTAGTGTGCGTCTCTTAGTGTGCGTCTCTTAGTGTGCGTCTCTTAGTGTGCGTCTCTTAGTGTGCGTCTCTTAGTGTGCGTCTCTTAGTGTGCGTCTCTTAGTGTGCGTCTCTTAGTGTGCGTCTCTTAGTGTGCGTCTCTTAGTGTGCGTCTCTTAGTGTGCGTCTCTTAGTGTGCGTCTCTTAGTGTGCGTCTCTTAGTGTGCGTCTCTTAGTGTGCGTCTCTTAGTGTGCGTCTCTTAGTGTGCGTCTCTTAGTGTGCGTCTCTTAGTGTGCGTCTCTTAGTGTGCGTCTCTTAGTGTGCGTCTCTTAGTGTGCGTCTCTTAGTGTGCGTCTCTTAGTGTGCGTCTCTTAGTGTGCGTCTCTTAGTGTGCGTCTCTTAGTGTGCGTCTCTTAGTGTGCGTCTCTTAGTGTGCGTCTCTTAGTGTGCGTCTCTTAGTGTGCGTCTCTTAGTGTGCGTCTCTTAGTGTGCGTCTCTTAGTGTGCGTCTCTTAGTGTGCGTCTCTTAGTGTGCGTCTCTTAGTGTGCGTCTCTTAGTGTGCGTCTCTTAGTGTGCGTCTCTTAGTGTGCGTCTCTTAGTGTGCGTCTCTTAGTGTGCGTCTCTTAGTGTGCGTCTCTTAGTGTGCGTCTCTTAGTGTGCGTCTCTTAGTGTGCGTCTCTTAGTGTGCGTCTCTTAGTGTGCGTCTCTTAGTGTGCGTCTCTTAGTGTGCGTCTCTTAGTGTGCGTCTCTTAGTGTGCGTCTCTTAGTGTGCGTCTCTTAGTGTGCGTCTCTTAGTGTGCGTCTCTTAGTGTGCGTCTCTTAGTGTGCGTCTCTTAGTGTGCGTCTCTTAGTGTGCGTCTCTTAGTGTGCGTCTCTTAGTGTGCGTCTCTTAGTGTGCGTCTCTTAGTGTGCGTCTCTTAGTGTGCGTCTCTTAGTGTGCGTCTCTTAGTGTGCGTCTCTTAGTGTGCGTCTCTTAGTGTGCGTCTCTTAGTGTGCGTCTCTTAGTGTGCGTCTCTTAGTGTGTGTGTCTGTCTGCAAGTGTGTGTGTCTGTCTGCAAGTGTGTGTGTCTGTCTGTCTGTAAGTGTGTGCCTGTCTGTCTGTAAGTGTGTGCCTGTCTGTCTGTAAGTGTGTGCCTGTCTGTCTGTAAGTGTGTGCCTGTCTGTCTGTAAGTGTGTGCCTGTCTGTCTGTAAGTGTGTGCCTGTCTGTCTGTAAGTGTGTGCCTGTCTGTCTGTAAGTGTGTGCCTGTCTGTCTGTAAGTGTGTGCCTGTCTGTCTGTAAGTGTGTGCCTGTCTGTCTGTAAGTGTGTGCCTGTCTGTCTGTAAGTGTGTGCCTGTCTGTCTGTAAGTGTGTGCCTGTCTGTCTGTAAGTGTGTGCCTGTCTGTCTGTAAGTGTGTGCCTGTCTGTCTGTAAGTGTGTGCCTGTCTGTCTGTAAGTGTGTGCCTGTCTGTCTGTAAGTGTGTGCCTGTCTGTCTGTAAGTGTGTGCCTGTCTGTCTGTAAGTGTGTGCCTGTCTGTCTGTAAGTGTGTGCCTGTCTGTCTGTAAGTGTGTGCCTGTTAGTGAGTGTGAGTGTGTTTGCCTGTTAGTGAATGAGTGTCTGTTAGAGAGTATGTGTGTGTGTGTATTTAGAATGTGGGGCAGGGTGGAAGGGTTTGGTGGGGTTGGCACGTGGAAGGGTTGGGTGGGGATGGGGGGGGCGCCTGAGTTTTGTCCTGCCTAGGGTAGCACAAAACCAGGATACACCACTGGGCACAATGGGTAGCTGGGGGAGCAGGAGCACAGTTAGGCTAGGTGGAGGAGCAGGGGCACAGTGGGTAGCTGGGGGAACAGGGGCACAGTTAGGCTAGGTGGGGAGCAGGGGGCACAGTACCCACTGTGGGAGCTGAGGGAGCAGGGGCACAGTGGGTAGCTGAGGGAGCAGGGGGCACAGTGGGTAGCTGAGGGAGCAGGGGGCACAGTTAGGCTAGGTGGGGGGCAGGGGCATAGTCGGTAGCTGAGGGAGCGGGGGCACAGTTAGGCTAGGTGGGGGAGCCGGGGGCACAGTGGGTAGCTGAGGGAGTAGAGGCACAGTTATTCTAGGTGGAGGGAGCAGGGGGCACAATTAGGCTAAGTGTGGTAGCAGGGGCACAGTTAGGCTAGGTGGGGGAGCAGAGGGCACAGTGGGTAGCTGGGGCACAGTTAGGCTAGGTGGGGGAGCAGAGGGCACAGTGGGTATCGGGGGAGCAGGGGGCACAGTGGGTAGCTGGGGGAGCAGGAGCACAGTTAAGCTAGGTGGAGGAGCAGGGGCACAGTGGGTAGCTGGGGGAACAGGGGCACAGTTAGGCTAGGTGGGGAGCAGGGGGCACAGTACCCACTGTGGGAGCTGAGGGAGCAGGGGCACAGTGGGTAGCTGAGGGAGCAGGGGGCACAGTGGGTAGCTGAGGGAGCAGGGGGCACAGTTAGGCTAGGTGGGGGAGCAGGGGCATAGTCGGTAGCTGAGGGAGCAGGGGGCACAGTTAGGCTAGGTGGGGGAGCAGGGGGCACAGTGGGTAGCTGAGGGAGTAGAGGCACAGTTATTCTAGGTGGAGGGAGCAGGGGGCACAATTAGGCTAAGTGTGGTAGCAGGGGCACAGTTAGGCTAGGTGGGGGAGCAGAGGGCACAGTGGGTAGCTGGGGCACAGTTAGGCTAGGTGGGGGAGCAGAGGGCACAGTGGGTATCGGGGGAGCAGGGGCACAGTTAGTCTAGGTGGGGAGAGCAGGGGCGCAGTTGGAAGCTGAGGGAGCAGGGGGCACAGTGCCCACTGTGGGAGCTGAGGGAGCAGGGGCACAGTGGGTAGCTGAGGGAGCAGGGGGCACAGTGGGTAGCTGAGGGAGCAGGGGGCACAGTTAGGCTAGGTGGGGGAGCAGGGGCATAGTCGGTAGCTGAGGGAGCAGGGGGCACAGTTAGGCTAGGTGGGGGAGCAGGGGGCACAGTGGGTAGCTGAGGGAGTAGAGGCACAGTTATTCTAGGTGGAGGGAGCAGGGGGCACAATTAGGCTAAGTGTGGTAGCAGGGGCACAGTTAGGCTAGGTGGGGGAGCAGAGGGCACAGTGGGTAGCTGGGGCACAGTTAGGCTAGGTGGGGGAGCAGAGGGCACAGTGGGTATCGGGGGAGCAGGGGGCACAGTGGGTAGCTGGGGGAGCAGGAGCACAGTTAGGCTAGGTGGAGGAGCAGGGGCACAGTGGTTAGCTGGGGGAACAGGGGCACAGTTAGGCTAGGTGGGGAGCAGGGGGCACAGTACCCACTGTGTGAGCTGAGGGAGCAGGAGCACAGTGGGTAGCTGAGGGAGCAGGGGGCACAGTGGGTAGCTGAGGGAGCAGGGGGCACAGTTAGGCTAGGTGGGGGAGCAGGGGCATAGTCGGTAGCTGAGGGAGCAGGGGGCACAGTTAGGCTAGGTGGGGGAGCAGGGGGCACAGTGGGTAGCTGAGGGAGTAGAGGCACAGTTATTCTAGGTGGAGGGAGCAGGGGGCACAATTAGGCTAAGTGTGGTAGCAGGGGCACAGTTAGGCTAGGTGGGGAGCAGAGGGCACAGTGGATAGCTGGGGCACAGTTAGGCTAAGTGGGGGAGCAGAGGGCACAGTGGGTATCGGGGGAGCAGGGGCACAGTTAGTCTAGGTGGGGAGAGCAGGGGCGCAGTTGGAAGCTGAGGGAGCAGGGGGCACAGTGGGTAGCTGGGGGAGCAGGGGCACAGTTAGGCTAGGTGGGGGAGCAGGAACTCCTTCCTGCTTCCCCTAACTTACCAGGCAGAGGGTTCGCCTGCCTGTAGCTCTGCCCCGCTTAACTTCACTTAATTTGCCCTCACTGATAGACCCGAGTGGGGACTATCAGTGAGGGCAAAGGGGGCAGAATTAAGAGGCAGGGGGCGGAGTGCAGCCACGCTACACAGCACAGCTCGCACACCCCTAAAGCCGGCCCTGACCGTGGCTTATTTACGATTCCAAAGCTACACTCAAGTCCTGATACAGCTGAACTTCTAAGACAAAAAAACAAATAAGGTAAGTAAACCACTACCACTTAGTGCCTACAGAGATGGCACTACCGGTATAAGTAAACTTACCCAGTACCTAATGGAGGCTCCAAGGGCCTAACCCCAAATTGTATGTAGAAAAAAAGATGAAACATACAGAGAGAAGCAGCTGCAGAGAGCAGGTGTATCTAACTGTATGAATCTGGAACAAAATAAAGTAGTCTCACAAAAAATATAAATAAATAAAGTTGTAATTATAAGATAGTATGTGAATCTCCTTGTGATAATTCAGCTAAAAAATAGATAGACTAATTATATCCTGTATCCCTAGTATGTAATATGAGTATATTTAAACCAAATAAAACATCAAGAAATTAGCTTTAATAGATTCTGCTCTGTGTTCTCTCAAATATAACTCAAACTAACAAGAGAGAGGATAAAGAGGTATAATACAAAGAGTTACCACTAAGAAGATCCTCTAAACAACAAATATATATATATATAGGATACCTAAGAAGGGAGATCCCAAATCCAGGTATATAATATGGACTAATGTAACAGTATCCAAGATGTAGAGAGGATATAGATATCATGGAGCTTAGGATGCCCACGGCATATCTATTGAACAGAGCAAAAGAAGTAAAGATAGATATGTATGAGGGAAATAGCAGAAAGTTGCTTCACAGACTGTGTAGCAGTCAAAAAATTGCAACAAAGTATACAGTATCCCTACTTACATGTACTTCACAGGCTCAAATAGTGGTCAAAACAAGAGATGTATAAATAAGCCCATCTATTCAGACATACAATAAGTGCCTACAAATCATTACAGTGCCATATAGTTACAAATGTGGGCAAACCAGTAATGTCCGTAAAAACGGACAGTGACAACGCCTGACGCGCGTTTCAGTGCTCTTACTAGCACCTTCGTCAGAGGCAAATCCGAAACTGCTCGGTGTGAGCTTAAAATACCCCATTCAAAGGGTCTCTTGTCCAATAGGAGTCCTCCATATGACAGGGGGCGGGGCCAAACATTTCCCACGCTGAAACAGGCTAATTGGCTCCATCGGAGGAGGTGGGACGGTCATATATTTTCTATTTGCATAAGCTCCTCCCACTTTCCTCCGTCGGTGGAAAAACTGCCTTCCAGCATATTGGATGTTAGGAGGAAGCTAGAGAGACGAAATTACACAGATCTGAACGAGCAATAAATGTATTATAGGTCTATCAAGATGGGTATAATCCAGTGTATACATATATATGTAATCAACATAAATTCATGACAGCTCTTAAGCAGGGGTCAAGTCCTGGGGGAAAAAGTGTGGGAGCACCCCCCTAACCTAAATTTACCACCCCTTCCTGGCAAGGGCGCACCGCTTCCTGATTAAGAACCCACCCCTTCCTCTTAAGACTCCACC